>NW_009737226.1:93157-132304 GCF_000703405.1 Apaloderma vittatum
TCCCTTGATACTGGAGGGACTGCAGCATTGTCAGAGATGTTTTGACCAAGTGTCTGATCGATCACATGAGGAGCAAAGAATGCTGGAGTCAGGCTCGGCAGATTATGTATCAGCCTTCCTGTTCTTGTTTCTTGTTGCTGCTTGCATCTGGGACTTTGCCAGGGAAAGAAGGAATGAAAACATCTTCCCTTGTTATGGGCATTTCATAAATGAGGGAACCTTGCTCTGGGTGTGGTTGGGAGAAGATTTGCAGTTGCCCTTTGTGAAACAGCATTTGGAGGAAGAAAGGTTCCTATTGGTTTCAGCATGCTGTGGTTCATGGCTGAAGGGAAATCTTCGGAAGTTTAGTTGGCAGAATTAGTACCTCCGGGATGGAAGTGGGATGGAATGGTATTTCTGCTTGGTCGTGGAAAACAAGCTAAATTTGAAATGCATAGTTGTTGCAATGATTAGTTTGCACGCTTCTGCTCCTACATTTTGGCAATGAGTTACATGCTTCATGCAGTGTCTGTACGGTAGCATTGGTGTGTGCTCAATGCCTATTTAGTTGTATAGGATGTCTGGAACTGGCTTCTGAAGTATCTGTGGGGAATTTTCTAGTGGAGAAAAGGCTGAGGCAGGATGAACTAAGCTGGTCCTGCCAGACTTCTCTAGAACCCTGCCAGATTTCATCCCCAGATTTGTGGTAAAGGGCAGTGCTCCAATCTCTGAACCCCCAATCTTTGTTTTTGGTGACTGACTCTTCTCTTACACCTTTCTAAATATAGGTTAAAAGAAAGGCATGAAGCAAAGCAAGGAGAGAAGAAAGGGAAGAAGCATAAATAAAAGTTTCCAGTAAAACCTTGTGGCCAAAAGGTCTAAGGTTGTACTGTGATCTATAAAGAGGAGACTGTTGAGAGAGAAATCTTGGCCTCTCTGAAGTCAGAGATAAAATTTGCAATGTGTGCAGCAGTATCTTGGATTTTTCCTTCTCAGTCTCCAATGTCCCGATACAATCTTCAGAATAGAATAGAGAGGAAATCTGAAGTTGGATACTACTAGTTATACTCAAATAAAGGCCCACTAAATGAATCCTTTGCAGTACTTCTGACTATAGACAACCCGACTACACAGATTATGTCTTAAAATTGATAACTCTATAGTAGAGAAGTCCCTGAGCTTTTCTTTTCTCATTTTTAGTAATTAGGGATGAGAGGATTGCTGGGGAAGGATGGGACAGGGTGATGCTTGTGTGCATCAAGAGGAAATCTTCTTATGTCCATTTTACTTGTTTAGGAATTTATTTATGCAAGTCCAGTCCTACAAGCCTGCAGTGAATGGAATTTTATTACTGTGTATTCTGTGGGTGCATGTTTAGCTTTGGGCTTAGTTAAGGCTGGTTTGAGGAAAAGTAGTCTTCCTAACGGTAGACTACCATGTGCTGACAGCATGTGATGCTCCAAGTGGTACATGTAGAACCTTTAATGGAGAAATAGTAGCAGTGTATATTGGAACATCTTACAGCTGTTAATATAATCACTTTATTTATAACTGTAGTAAATTTGCTTGCTAAAAAGGGGTTGTTTAGAACTATTTTGCTGACAGAAATGAGGACAATATGAATATACGTTAGCAATTAAAAAACACGTTTTTTTCAATAACAAAACAGAAAAAAAATATTTAAATTACTTTATTTTGACAAGTAAGTGTATAGAATTTTTTTGTGTCTTTAAGACACAAGGCATCTGCAAAGTCTGACAGTAAAACAGATATCATTTCTCATATTTTAATTGGATTCAGTGCTGTTGATTTAAAGTAGTTTATTTTTGTGTCTCATTAAAAGATGAAAGAGACTATGAAAGCTGTGTCTTTACTTTAAAATAAATACTTCCTGGACATGCATTTTTAGGTGGAGTAGTACAGGGAAATAAACATGATTGAACTGAGTTTTTCAGAGCCAGAAAATCTCTCCTGCAGTTTAGCATTGCGTTGCAATGTGTAAGCCCAACCACAAAAGTTTAGGGGACAGGTATGAGTGCAATTACACAGTTTGTCAGTTCACAGATCCGACCCCCGAAGTGCGAGTGGATGAAGCAGTGCCTGGTAACGGGCTCTCGGGCAGGACCTCTGTGCTATGTTCCCTGCTGAGTACTGCCAACATAGAGGTGCCTTCCTGTCTGGGCGGGTAAGGAGAGTGGACTGGATCAAGGGGAGGATGTGTCAAACCCACCTGCCCTTCAGCCATTTTTTGTAAGAAAAACAGTCCAAGAGGGAATGATGAGTGGCTGAGACAATGCAGAACTTCTCTAAACCAGATTTACTCAACACAAAGGCACGACTCCTTTTTTGCTTTGTTTTCTGCCACCTTTCATTTTCAGTGCCAGAGAGGGGAAGCACTGAAACTGAATTGTGTTTGTGCACTACATAATCGTGTTTTACTTACAGTTTGCTGACAATATTTTATAGCCAGATGCATGCTCACTTTTCCCAGTATCCAAGCCTCACACGTACAGCCAACTCTGAAGCAAATGTTGTGTGGTTGAAGTTTTACGTGTCACGCTCAGGCAAATGATCTCTGCAGCGAGAGGTGTTAAGAGGCACAACTGTGCTATAATTATAATAATATATGGTAGTCACTGTTAGAAAACCACAACAGCTACTCTTAATGGAGACACCAAAAGGTCAATGTGTGACATCAAAAGTGTTACAGAGAAACAGGTCAGTTTAATTTCTGCTGATGAGCGCTTAAGCTTAAAAATACCGAATATACATCCGACAAGATAATTTTACTCTTTTTAAAAGAACTTGTGATAAAGAATTTCATCTTTCTAAATGAAGAACAATCTGTTGTCTTATACACAATATAAAGTTATCCAGCTTTAGTTTTGAGGGATATCTTGTACCTAGCCAGACCAAAACATCAGCAGAATAACCTCTCTCCTATCTGCCTGCAAAAGAAGAGCCAAAGGCCAGGTCTACATGGTCTTACTCCACTTCGTAGGTATGTGAATACAGAAGGTTAGGGTAGGAACAAACACAAGCCCTCATTCTTGGTTCTCTTCCATGTAGGGCTGACCCAAGTCTTGCTGGAGTTGACGGAAATACTCTCACCAATGTGCATGGACTCCAGTTCAGGTCTTTCTCTATTCACAGAGGCATGACTCATATTGGAAAGGTCAAAATCACACCCATCTACCCCATCTTTCTTAACAGCTTGCTGCATGGATCTGATGCATTAAGGGCTGTACACAGAAACCTTGTTTAGCACTGATGACAGCAAAGTCTGTAAATTTAGCAAAGTTTCCAGCAGTGACATGGAGATAGAATAGATGATTTAAACAGGATTTTCCATCCTTGATTTCCACTTGTCCATTTTTCAGCTGAAACTTGTGAATAAAACTGTTATTAGCCAGAGGCCTGGTAACTTGGCAGGTCTGAAAGAAGCTGGTGTGGGTATGTCTGCATGGGCAGACCGCAGATTTGACATCCGGGTTTTGATCAGATCTGAACAAGAATTTTAATGAATCAGCACAGGTATTTACCGCTGTTGGACAGTTATACTAAACAAG
Source organism: Apaloderma vittatum (assembly GCF_000703405.1). Lineage (NCBI taxonomy): Eukaryota > Metazoa > Chordata > Aves > Trogoniformes > Trogonidae > Apaloderma > Apaloderma vittatum. Next base: position 96,706 of record NW_009737226.1, read on the forward strand.
CTTGAGGCTGGTTAGGTACATTCACAAGGAAAATAAGGGAGAAAGAGAGAGAGAGGGAACAAGAGAGGTACCACTCCTTCTTTTGAATCTTTGATAAATTAAAGTCCAAACTTCATTAAAAAATACATGTCTGTTAAAATGTCTTCCTCCAGATAAGATACATATAACTGAGATACAAAATCACTTGTACTAATTATGTTGAAACTTGCATACATAATCCTGATACAACACACAGAGAAGATATTAACAATATGGTTTTGCTATTGAAGAAAACTATGTTTTATACCACAGCTAATAATAAGAAACTACTACTACTATTAGCAGATGTAATTTCTGTGTCTATACCTGTGAAATATTCATTCCTGAGCTTGCGGCATGTGGTAGCTTAGTGAAAAACTGGGGTTAATTTACTGGACAGATTCTTTAGTCATCTTTTTGTAGAATGGATTTTGCTTTTTATTTCTTTTTTGCTTTTTCTTTATTTTTCACCTTAGCATAAATAGCTCTAGAATCTCCCCCTGATAATGATACCTTATTGCTAACAACAGCAACACTGATAAGAGGATCAATTATTTTTATCTTTATTCGTATATTTTTTATTTTTATTTGTGCACTTGTATTCTGGTAGCCCAAAGCAAGATAGCAGTTTTACTTCGCTAAGCATTTTACAAACATTAAGAAAATCCCACACACAATGATTTAATAACCTCATGTCTTACTTAACAGCCTTATGATGTGAAGGTCTATAGTGGTCCAGTTGACCTGCAATTAAATTTGTCAGTGAAATGCCTCTGAGCAACTGAGGCTCTGAATTTCTGGCAAGATGTCTCCTTTACCTTTGGCTGCCCTGTGAAGCATTGAAGCATTTTGCAAGAGAACTCCAGAGGACAAAGGGAGTAAAGAAAAGGCAAGACCAAAAAAGGTGAAAGCTGAACACTTTCTCTATATTCTGAGAGAGCTACCTCAGGTAGACCTGCTTCTGCACAGTCTAGGGGACAACGTACTTAAATGCTGCTCCTCTTTCTGTTTGGAGGAGGTATTTCTTATACAGTCGACTCTTGGGTGCAGAGCAGAGTTCATACTACAAGACATATAAAGCTTTTGAGGACACAATGGGTAGAGCAATTTTGCTAGTAATGGTCACAGATATCGTACGTTGAAATGTGTACCATGGACTTGACATGAGCTCAAAAGCGTACAAAAGGACTAGGTCACTCTGTACTTCTCAGTTTGTGGTGTAGTACAGAGGAGAAAATCAGGAGAAGTAAGATATGATCAAATTTAACTTGTACAGAAGAAAACAGAGAGGATAGCACAAACAATTTTCTGAATATCTGGAATGGAGAGACTATGGTTTGCACATTCAGAGTTAACTGGCAGTGTATGGCTAACACAGTTTGGAATAAATGGGCAATGTAAAATATACATGATCTGTTGGTTTCTCCGCACAGCAATTTCTTTGATGTTTGCTGTAGTGTCTATTTATAAAATTTATGCTTGCAGGCGGGAAAACATGTGATTCCTTTCCCCCCCTACAGCATTTCAAGGATTTTGTTTCCTTATTAGATTTTCTTTAAAATTAGGAGAAATACAAGAAGAAAACCCTAGCCCTTTAGGGCCAGTTGCAAAGATCCTTTGTGCATGTTTTCATGCTGCAGGTTGATGATACAGCTACAGTTTCTATTCTGAATAAAATGCGAAGGCTTCGTAACAAAGGAGACAAGAGACAGTATGTTGAGTGTCACTGTCCCAAGACAGAGGAAGACATCTTTTAACCCTGTGCATTGGACTGTCCTATATGACAATGTCAATTGCCAATATAAAATGTATTTGATACATGTCTTTATTGCTGTAGATCTCAACAGTGTCAGATGAAAAAAAAATATGAGTGGCAGAGGAATTGTTCTGTGTAATAGTTAATAAAAAAAAAGGAATTAAATTAAATAACCAGCCATGCCTCATCATTATTTTGAAGGAAGGAGCAGAACAGGAGAGTCAGGAAGAGAAGACATATTAGGAAGAACTGGACTGGGAAAATGTCATTGCAGAAATTAATAAAAAATAAATAAAAGGGGTTTGAATCTATCAAGGTGTGCTTAGAAAATAGTAACATCAGCGCAAGGGGAAGAAACAAATAGTTTTAACAACAACATCATAGCAAGATACACACTTAAGAATACTTAGAGCTTGAATGTATAGCTCTTTTGGGAAATTACACACTGGAGTTACTGCCAATAATGCCCTCTTCTGGCGATGCTATTGCAACTAAGTCGGTGTGTCAGTCATCTCAGACCCTGCATTTTCAGTGTGCACGGTGAATTCAACTGTAATCAAGGAGAGACTTTTATCTGAGTTAAATGTCAGAACCCCCTTTTTTCCCCCTCTCAGTTCCAAAGAGTAGCTGTAGGTAAATTATTTTAATAAGGTAAGAGATACCACAGTACAGTTTTCTTTTCTTTCTTTTTTTTTTCCTTACCCCAAATAATGCTCTCTATGTCATCTGTATATTTATGATAGCTCAAAGACATGGGTGTGTGGATCTAATTAAAAATGTGAAAGGGTTTAGCAGCCTGCTGCTTCCCTGTGAGTCTCTTGTTGCCAACTCTTGGCAGCTCTGCTGTCACTGAGCCAAATGTTTAGTCTTCAGCTGAACTACTGCCAGTGAGCTGCACTGCATTCTGGGACCACAGAGCCTCGAGGTACTGTGTTAAACTATCTCACATAAGGATGTGCAGTGAGCTGGACTTCATATTCAATCACCCAAAAGGAAAGTGATGGAGAAAGCCCACTTTTGCCTGGTGAGCCTCAACGTCATATAAGACACAATGACCAATTCCGTCAGGATTTTGCATTAGGGAAAACAAATAGTTTCTCGAGGTGGATCAGCCCATGCATTTGTTTAATGTGCCTATACAGCAATGGTAGTAGTTATATTTAGCAAATTTAGTTTAAATCAGTCTGATCTGGATACAGAATTAGAAATAGAAATAACAAAAACCTGGCTTTCTGCAAGGGGAGTCTGGCCTCCAAGCTCACTTCTTATGCTAAATAAAAACATTCCAACTCAGCTCCAGATATCCTTAGCAAGTATAGGGCAGTTTGGTCCAGAGTAAAAAAAAAAAAAAAAAGTTTGGCATATGTGCATTCCAGCCACTAACAGGAAAACTATGTTGATAGAAACGTGCTTAGCACAGTTGCATTGCTTAATAAATTCAGGTATAATGTGGAGAAAGATAGGGTTATAGGCTAAGCTGGCCTGTAGGCTTTGATCAATGCTCTAACTCACTTAGGGCTTAGAGTGGACTGGAAACGTTGCCAGGTCTCATGAGTCAATGATGGATTTCCAGCAGATCAGAATTGAATTCGCCTTTTAGCTGTTCTCCCTACACTCCTTTCTGCAAGGGAAATTACTTCTGCTAACAGCATCACAGTGTATGTCTTCCTGATATTTTCTTTCTCTTTTCTATTTCTCCACTGTCCCATTTCTAGCTTTTGTATTCATGCTTTTCTCATTTTCATGTCATTTTGTTTCCTGTCCTTCCTCTCCCATCTTTCGTTTTTACTCCTCTCCTAAGATGTTTTTTGCCTCACTGATTTGATTTCACACCAACTTTCTTTTCTTAATTTTTACTATCCTTCTCTACAGCTTTCCTTCACTGCCATAACGTTCTACGTGGGAGAATGAATGAGCCACCTCTAATGTTAGTCCAGGGACTTTGCAGACTTCATCTGCACTTTATTTCTGGAAATATTTTCTTTGTATGTTTCCAAAACCAGCACAATGGCAACATAATAACTAGGTACTTCTTATTGCACTATTACTTCAATTCTTAATATTGGGTATTTAAGTATAAAACTACAGTATAAAAGTGTTGGCTTTATATCAAATACTTGTCTGCATTCGTTCGAAATGCCAACTATAGTTTAGACACACCGCACTGAAGGGGCAGAGACAAAGGAAAAACCAAACATTTGCACTAATGATCATGCATTTTTGCAAAAAGACAGTTAAAGAAATAGAAGCAGTCACAAGTGTGCAACACACCTGAGCTTCACCTCTTCGATCTTTCCTCTGGGGTCCTTTTTGTTGCAGTGGGCCAGCTCTGGGAAGGAGGCAGGACTTGGAAGCCACTTGGCATCCATCCCAGGCTTTGTGGGCCACTGGAGAGATGGATAGCTAGGTGCAGAAGTGCCCTGAGGCAGGTGTTAAAATGTTGTTCCTAGTTCCTTGGTGGTAATCATTGCAAAACAATCCTGTCTGCTCTATTCCTATCAACAAGCTGCTTTCCCTGGCTCGTTGCTAAGAGACAGGACTGTTGCTTACAAGTTGCTTAGTGCCTTAGACTTTCATAATTTATAATTTATTATCTTAGCATAAAAATTTGTGTTGTGGGGTTTTTTTTATTTTATTTTTCCACCAACCCAATAATTGTCACATAAAAAAGAGGTCATATATATACCAGAGTAGCAGTTGCTCTTATAATATACTTTGCCTTTGTATGGGTTTGGTTCTGTGAAAAGAAAATGCTATTATAAACTGAAGATGAATATCATTTTTGTCCATTAACTTCTTGCATTATATGACTGGTTAGGTCAATGGATTCCCTCAAGATTTCTTCGCTATTGAAAACATGTTTCTGTCTAACCAAGAAGGAAATGAATTGAAATGATTTCAATTATCACATGAAAGATGTCGGCTCTTCTTGCTCTACACTTCAGCACTTAATAGTTCAACTCATCAATCCTACTTTCACGAAGTTCAGTGGTAGAGATGTTTAACCAATGCCAGAAATTACTCTTGTGCATTAATCTAGCTTTGTGAATATACAAACCTTACCTTGCTGAAGTGTTTTGTACTTAACACTAGTTAAATCAGCTCAGTGAGGAGTAATGCCAAAGTGGGAATGAGAATAATTTGCAGATTTGTTAAGTTGCAAAAAAAAGCTCTGTCACAGTTCACCAGTTTAAAGAAAAAAAAACAACAAGACTTATTATTATATTCCCTGGTGGAAATTAAGAATATCGACATGGGGTTAGAATTTACTTAACTGTTTAACAGAAGAGCTATACATACAGCTGGTGTGGTATTAAACTAAAGCATATTTAAGAGCTCCATCAGTACACAACCATCAACTATGTTATTAGTGAAAATGGTTTAAAAAAATGAAGTGGTTCTTTTTCCTTCCCATTTCAGTGAACTATTTAGGCCAGTTAGAGCCAAGACCTCCATCACACAGAGCTGTAGAAATGTTTATGAAAATGGCCTTGTGCAGAGAGTGCTCTCCGTGCAAATCTTGTGAGGAAGTCTCTACCCAGCAAAATCAAGGCATATTTTCCCATATATTTGACCTTTTTCCATCCAACAACACTAGTGAAGTTGTTCCTGCAGAACAATGCAGCTGTGGTTAAGACCTGGTTGTCCTAGCTAGCTAATGTAAACAAAATTTTGTGAAATGTCCTCTGGTGACACCTACATTTTGTGTTGAAGGTGTATTCTTGAATGCTTCAGCAGCCCAGGGAAGTGGTTGAGTCACTATCCCTGGAAGTATTTAAAAGACACGTAGATATGATGCTTAGGGACATGGTTAATGGTGGACCTGGCAGTGTTAGGTTAACAGCTGGACTTGATCTTGAAGGTCTTTTCCAACCTAAATGATTATATGACTAGTTACCTATTAGCTATGTAGTAAGTACGCTAGCCAAGCACGTTTTAGTCGATATAAATGCATTCAGGATTTGGTTCTCCTACCAGTTAAAGTGACTCATGGGGTAGCCATGCTTTTCAATGCCCATCCAACATATAGCCAGAAATTTTCCATGACTTCCAGCAGTCCATAACAAATACAGTAATTTCCAATAGTGTGATGAGAGATAGTACCTTCAGCTTATGAAGACAATACAGATGCAGCCTAAATAAATGGGATGAGAGTTCTCAAAACTCTGAATTCCCGCTCAATAATTCTAATAAAAATATCCTGCCCTTATGTGATTACTTAAGCAAAATGCAGCAACAACAACAAAAAACTCTTAGTGAGTTTCTGTTCTGTGATTTGTGGTAAATGAGTGACACAGAGTTACTCTGAGGAATTCAGGTGAAGAGGATAGCCTCCTTTTGTTTTCCTTGTTGATGAATATCTTTGGTAGTAGTACCTCATTTCACATAAAACTGGGGCACTTAATACACTTACAGGTTTAATGCCACAGTACATACCAGCTTTATATAAATTCATGTTAAAAAATTATTACTGCTGCAGCCATTCATTCAAACATCAGAAGAGATGAATTGGGAGGAGGAATACCATTTGTTCATTAAATTTCCCAGCAGCACAGTCCTGTTGACTCTGTACCTGTATCACAAAGCTCCACGGAATCAGCTGGTTGATATTTAGTCCAAAGAAAAGGTGGATTCATATTCCTACAGCCTAGGGTGTTGATCTGTTGCAGAAAATTCTGACCAGAAATCTCCCTCAAAACTGTAGAAGTTTAAAGCTGAGCCAGCCACTAAACTTTGACAAACACTCTCTGTGATCCCTTCACCACTCTTCCAGGGGACAATAACAGGGGCACCTGGCAGAGAAACTTTGAGTTTGAAAAGAAAAACTGAACCAGTTTAATGAAAAAAAAAAAAAACCCCAAACAATACTAACAATAACAATGAAGATTTTAAACTATACACAGGTATTACACAGGTAAATGCATATATTCAAAGATGCAGGAGAATGTTAACTAAGAACCTGTACCCTCTACATGACAAGGCCACAAGGGGAAAAGTCCCAGACTGGCCTCAGTAGCACAGTGGAGTACCCAAGCCCATATGACAGTCCAAAAAAAAAAAGAGCAGAAGAAGAGCTGTGCTCCTCCCACCGTCCCAACGGACAGTGCTCCTCTGTAGTGTGAAAATAGGAGGTAGGAATACCCATAGTATAGGGAGAGATGACAAACAGACAATGCAATTCTTCCGTCCCAGGAGGCACTAAATTCTCCAGAGCTCTTCTTAGGGCCCCTTTTCTACTTAGTACCATGGGAAGGAAGACCATGACTGGTCCATTCGGGCCACCCTCTCCTCCTCATAGACACAGCTGCCCCTTCTCCCTCATTGTGATTGCCACATGATCCAGGCAACTCTAGAATTATCCTGGTGATCTCAAACCAAAACAGAAAACATTTATCCTGTTTTATTTGGCAGGGGATGGGGATGATAATTAAGTGCTGAGGACCACTCACAATTCCTTAAGTAAGGTGAATTGGAAAATGCATCAAAAATGATATATCTACAGATGGCTACTGAAACTTCTGAAAGGATTTCCTGGTTTTAAACTCCTGTGGCTAACAGATTGATGGTTGACTGTTACTGTTTAGGCTCTTGGGTGAGCCACAGGTACCAAAGGCTTGGGAATCATTTTAAAAATACAAAAGAAAGAAGCTATAAAAAGTGTAGTTATGTGGCAAACCTACCATTTTAGTCCTTAAGTCAAATCTGTTGGGAGAAAGAATCAGAGATATGATCTTATGCCTAATTTTGCTGAAACCCACATGTGAAAACATCCAAACGTTCTCAAGGGATTGTCATTAGTTGTTCACTCAGGTACATCAAGTCCATGGTCTAATCTAGAGCTGCATCTCTGAGGCTCTGCCAGAAATCTGGTAAACTATTCTATCATATAACATCAATGTATATTCAACAGGCCAGATCTTGGGGTTCAGAAAGGAAGGTCTGATGGATCATTATCTAGGTACAGTTCATACATTTATCGGTTCATTTGTATGTTATCAAGACAGTAATAACTGATTAAAGTAGTCATGTGAACTTGTTAAATTGAATAACTACCAGAAAGTGAAAATACCCTGAGTTTTCATCAAGACAGTTTGAATATCCCTCAGCTACTGGTGTTTGGATTTCCGCCCCCGCCAAGATATCTCTTGTCTTGTTTGGACTAAAATCTCATCACAAACCGGAGAGGGGAAATTGGTCTGAAGGACTGTAACGCAAACAGGCTGCTGTGTTGAGAAAGACCTCCTGGCAGCTTACAACTTTTGGATGAACAAAGGAAATGTTTCTCTGTTGTTTTTAGATCTTCTGCTTTCACAAGCAACTAGCATTATTTACCTAAAGTCAATAAAAACCTTGCTGAAAATCAAAACAGTTTATAAATGGAAGCATTTAGTTGAAGCTCCACTTTAATGGATTAACAAAACTAAACTGAAAATACAAAGCTCATGAGAAATCACAGTTCCTTAATCACCTGATTAATTTTCCTAGGGGTTACAGGAGCTCTCCTGAGAAGATACATAGTCCTGTGCCGCCCAGTAAGAACTCAGCATCTTGAATGCTTAGGCCTCTCTTCAGGGAAATGTCTGAAGAATACAAGGGAGAGCTCCTCCCTGCTCCCCTCTCAGGCAAAATGCCCACTGAATTCAATAGGATTTTTTCATGAGTAAGTGAAGCAGGATTTGGCTCTGGAAGGACATAACAAGATTGAACAGACTTGGTTCCCAGTAATGGTGTCCCATTGTGCTGTGGTATGGTGGAACATGTAGTGCTGGAGTGCATTCTGTCAGTGCCTCTGACTTCCAGAGGATATTGTAATATCTCATTACTGTAAACTAGAAGAAAGGGATCTGGTAGAATTAGGAGTGGAGATTATTGTAGGGTTTTTCAGTAGTATGAAAATAGTAAAGAAATGTAGCCATTATGAATATAGGATATTAATAGCTTACATTTGCCCTGTGAACTGTCTTTAATTCCAAGTAAGTTGCAGCAGATGACATATTTCTCAGTGGTGCTTAGTTTCTCTATTCTTACTTATGGATACATTACCAAAAGTCTGACTGAAAAGGCCCAGCTTGCAAGTTGTTGTTTGTCTTTTGTGAGGATCCAAGTGATTTACCTCTCCCTGATTTCACTGACTCTACAAAGTTGGCCTGTTGATTTGGATTTGGGAAGTGAGGCGTCTGAAACAGGCACCCTGAGGACTTGGCTTAGGCAACAGGATAAAGCCTGATGTACTCCCTGACTCAGCTCTTCGCATTGCTATCAGTGGACTCTGGACACTTCTGTCACAGCATGGTGCAGCCACTCTACCATTGGGTGATCCAAGCCCAGGTGATGCCAGGAAGTAGCTCAGGCCATGCTTTCTCCTGGGCATAACTCAAACTATGCCTGGTCAGAGTGTTTTGTCCACATGATAGAATTAGAAAGCAAATATGAACATAGACTGGAAATTGAAATTGAAAAGTTTGCTCAAATCATGGTTTAGACCTGCCTGGTTGACACATATAAACACACAAGTCCTACTTGCTTATACAAATTCTAACCAAATCTTAAACAAATCCTGAATGTTGTGGCATAGTCAGTTTGCACTAGACTTCTAAGAGATTCTTGCTGCAGAACAAGTGTATCTGGCTTTGCTAGGCCACCCTGGTACAAACGGGAACAAGTGTCAGATTAAGGAGCATCTCTGAAATATGTTAAGTGTATCCATGATCTCAGCTCAAGAGTGGCCATCCTCACCTGTGGTTCTGATTATCTGAATAAGGTCTCAACAGGCACAGGAGCTGCATTAGCCCACAGAAAGACAAAACTTGACTGTAGAAAATATCTCTGAATGCTGTGGTCAGAATACTGGGGGAATCCATGTGATTACAGAGAATTTTTCTGAAAAAACATTCTGAAGGTAATTTATGGAGCCTGTATTCTCTATATGGGATATGTGCATGTGTGTGTATACACACACATGCAAAATATTGGTAAGATGAAAAATGAAAAGTACCAAGTATGCAAAGAAAAATGCAAGGGCCAATATGACTTAGTGATATTATTTAAAAAGAGAATTACTGTCTGCATTTACAGAGTCTCTGAGACTGTCACTGCTTCCTGAAAGGCATAATGTGAGCCTTTATTTAACACACATCTATCTCTGATGAGTATTATTAATTGATATTTATAGAAAAGTGTATTAAAAGTTACCTGAGTATGGGCACTACTATAAAGCCGTAAATACATTTAGCTAGTTTTTATAGTTCCTTAAGATCAGTCACCAGAGATAGAGAATAATATATATTTGATATGAATAACATCTGTATTTGTGTCTAAATAGAGGAGGAAATGCGTCTGCCTTCAGTATAACTCTCTTTTTAAAGTTTCATCCTGCAAGAAATGCACATTAATAGCAGCTTCTTCCCTGAGGAAGGTTTTGAACTGGAGTACTTGAGAAGAAACTTACAACAGAGCAGCCTAAAGTGCCACCCAGTCCCTTTTAATTAGCACATATAAGTCCCCCTACATCCAAGATATGATTGAGAATTTCTGCCATTTCATTTTAATATCAGTGTTATATGCTAACGTTTGTCAGACTAAGCTAAAAAGCCACTTCTTTTTATGTTGTTTCCCACATGCAGAGCAGACCTCTTACATTTTTGTTGGCTGCTAACGTACTAAGCGTTTTTTGGCAGCGTGCGGTTCTGGATTGAAGCCATGCATGCAAGTCTTCCACAGTAAGTATGGCCCAAAGGATTAGAGATCAATGGATTTAGTTATCTGGTGAAGTTCCCGTGCCTCTCTGGTGCTATTAAAAGGTTTTGCTATTGTAACAAGCACCAGAACTTTTCATTTTAAACTTGTTCAACTGAGGCTTCCACTTAGGCTGCAGAGTGTAAGGGAGTTACTGGACTTCTGCAAGCAGCTTTACAGTCATACCACTGAAATATAAGTCCAAGAAAACATCCAAACAGACATTTCATATATGTAAAAACAAAAAACTGGGGGGAAGACATAAAGGAGGGGAAAAAACCCCCAACATTGCAGTGTTTTTTCTCAATGTAATCAAAGGATTGCCTTCTAATTAGCTCATAATCAAATCCTGAATAACAGGGTAGAGGCTATTTGTAAAAGTCTGTTGTCTGAAGCACCACAAGCCAGAGGAAAAGGAATCCTTGGTCCCAAGAGCTCGAGGGCTTCCAAACCACAGACCTGGCCCACGGAGATGCTGCCGCTGGCTCTTGGCTGAGGACTAGTGGACACTGCCTGTTGCTCCCCGCTCCAGTTCTGGTGCTTTTGTGTGCTCTTCAAAGCTACTGATTCGGGCCCCCAAATACCCACTTCCTCCCCCTTCCCTCCACGAGGCAATGTGAACAGCTGCCACCGAGCTTTTCTCTGCAGTGCATGTGTGGAGATTCCTCCTGTGTTTGGCGTCCCCGTGCAGCCCAAACATATCATAAAGCCCTTCAGGATTTGGCCCATGCTGTGTGTGAATATCTTGGCTCTCAGGTTTGAGGGCCTAAGCAGTTTTTTATTTTCTTTTTTTAACCATGGAACTTCCTGAGGAGAGAAAAAGCTTGAACGCAGCTGATTTAGCATTGTCTTTTTTAGTTTGATGCAGTATTAACTCTGTCTAGAAATGTTTTACTGTCCAGAGATGCAGTTCACATCACATTTTATGAATTCTTTGCTGCCAAAGTGACCAACACATGTGAAAACTACCCCAAATCATACCAAGATGACTTTCCCGCCCCATGGTTAAAGTGAGAATCACCAACAGCCAACCATCCACAAGTGTTAACTGAAATTCTTACCAGGATGACAGCCAGCTAAACTCAGATGTTAGCATCTCTGCCCCCCAAAACTAAAATAAAAATCTACCAAAGGAAGAATGACATAGTGAAAGAGGGCATGCATCCTGACGAAGGGGTCTGGATTTGATGAAAAGCTTGCTACTGATTTCAGGATTTTGTTGTCCGTGAAAAGTGCCCTCAGTTGCCAGCTGTCATGAAAAGCTCTTCAAACACAGTAACTGTGCCCAGAGACTATCAGGCTACCAGGCTCCCTAGGGAAGCCGCATAGTTCTGTATTGCAGAAAACAAATTGTAAACGTATTATCCATAAGGGCAGCCAGAACTAATAAGAACTAATCTAGATACCAAACTAAGTCCAAAACCTTTGTGAGAGCTCAGATAAACACCCTCTAACTTATCCATGTAAAGTATCCTTTGGGCACAAAAAAAGCTCCTCTAGTTTTGCGATGGTCCAGACTCCTAAAAAAATTCTGTCCTGCAAACATCTGCCATTCCAGGATGATTCAGGTACTTTGGAGCTGTCGTTCACATGAGCTAAAATTTTGGAAGCATATCCAAAATGAATTTCTGAAACCTCTGCACTTTTAGAGGTTCACCCTTCAATGGTTTTTAGGTACTTCTAGGTTTGCTTCTTATCAGTAAAAAAAACACCTAGAAGTCTTCACATTCATTTCCATTTTCAGATCTTTCTAGGCTCTGAAAATTGTTGCACATGTATAAGGTGCTAAAACAACTACCTTTTCTGTAGCTAGAGTGCACTAAAATGGTTTTCCTTGTGACAGTCTCTGCTACTGCAGATGGATTGAAGCCAGCGAGGCAAAGGGGCATCTGAACTTTCTCAAAATAGGAGCTGCTCTGTGTCTGAGGTTTAACCCAGTGCAGTATAGATGTGGAAGCGAGCCAAATACCTCAGATCTGAATGCTGTCTGCTTGGGCGAGTAAGGATTTCCTCAAGTCTCTATGCTTGGCTGTGACCCTTTCCAGTTGCATTTCCATTCCTAGAGCCACACCTAGCCCCTCACAGTGTACTCACTGTCAGCATCTGCAGGTGTTTCCAGGTAGAGCTTGTCTTGATTTTTTTTATTTTTCTCTTCTACTTCATCTCCATTTCGAAAACAAAAATACTTATTGTTTTAATGATCTTTCTACCACCCTTTAGTTGAGTAGTTGGTTTTAGCTTGCCCTGACCAAGCTCATAATCACTGATATTTTCTTCTCTTTTCTTTTTGTGCTTGCCTATTTCCCCTTGCTTTTACTGCAGTGATCTCCAAGCCCTAAACATTGCAAACAGACTTGAGAGATATGCAGCACTCATCGGGGCTCCATTCAGTGGCAAAGGTGAGGCAGCCGAAGCAAGCCCCCTGCCATCTGCTCCTGTGCAAGTACTGCCAGAGGAAGAAGTGCAGGGTTAAGGCTATGTCCTCATGACTAGAAGCGAAGGTATTATATGATCTGTACAATCATAAAAGTTTCCCCCGTTTCCCCATTAGGGTGCAAAAATAAATCTCAAAATAAAAAAGCCTACATAGTGTCATCTAAGAGCAAAATATTTAATAAAATCTTGTCTGGTCCTTTACTAAATGACACCAACAAATTTCAGTTTTCTTTTGTTTCTTTCTTACCACTGGGGAAATTGTGTTTAATTTGAAATATTTCTCAACAGCTTACAAAGAAAACAAATTTAGAGGCAAATGTCCAAGCCTGTTTTCTTCTAGTAAGTGACTCATACTGATATTATTCTCAGTCTGCGTTTATATGTTAATGCAATCATACCTATGTCCTTCCCCTCATTTCCCAGCATGTCTTCTTTCGCTACTCTTCCTGTAGCACTCCCCAAAGGTTTGCATGTATCAGTCCACGGTGACTGATTTACACACTAGAAAGTCTCTGAAAGCATAAAGATGCATCATGCATAGCATTGCCTCAGTTTAGAGCAGGGACATGTACAAATTAATTCCCATGATATTTATGGGAACTTAAACACAGAGGGGTAGAGAATTAAAACCAGGGATGCTCCCTAGCAGGCAGGGAGACTGCTGGCTAATATACTCCCTTGGATGAAATCTCACCAGGAAAGTGTTTGGAGCCTAACCCTAAACTTCACATGCCAAGTTCTTCAGTCTGGTGCTATTCTAGATGTACCAGTCCAATCTGTGGCAGTGCGTGACTCAGCCAGACCTCACACAGCTGAACTGAGCTTGGAAGCCTCTGACTATGAATTCCTGGTTTAAACTTCACTTTCTCTGCCTGTTTTCTATTAGCTCTGTGGGTTTTCAGGCTTTTATGGCAATCCTCTGACTGAAAATTACTGCTGCCCAAGACAGCCTGACTGCCAACAAGGTTGCAAACACAGAAGATCTTTTTCAGTAATTCTTTGGGGCATGAGAGGTTGGTTATTTTCAAACTTTTCATTAAATGTACATTTCTGAAAGCTGAAACGTTAATTTCCATACACTCCCCTCTCTCTTTTTCTCTCTCCCTCTCACTTACTCTCCTTTTTAAGCTGACATCAAGAATTCAGGCATGGAGAGAGAGAGGGAGGGAGTACAAATATATTTTTCATGTAACTCTACTGAAGTCAGGGAGCTTACACTAAGGAAAATCTGGGGCTGCTCTGTTTATTTTCTTGTTCTGGGTTTGCTTAATTTCATGCCACTTAAAATTACATTTAATTGCAGCAGTTCTCTATTTCATTTGCAGTCTCACTCCTTTCCCAGCATGTTCCCTAGGACATTGGAAGATGAGAAAGGCTGAATCAGTTTGAAAAAATGTGAATATTTCTGAATGTGTGGACACTTCTCACTTCTCAAGTATGGGAGGAATATTTTGCTGCCCACCTACCCATCACTCAAATGCCCCAAATCAGTTTATTGATATAAATTAACCTTAGGAATAATTATCTCTGAAAAGAAGAATTGTCCTCCTGCCTCGGAAGGCACACCTACTGCCACATAAGCTTTTTTACCTGTGTAACATAAGCCCAGGCTGGTTTCAGAAAATAAACTGAGGAATGTCTAAACCCTCTGAGGGGCCTGCTCCTCACTAGTTGATTGATTTGATGTTGCGTTACTGGCAAATAAAACTACTCGTGCAAAACTCTCACTCTGCTCTAGTTGCGTTTTGAAAAACAGCTTATATCACACAAGACATTTGTACTCTGAAAGCCGAGGCCCTGACATGGGCTGGAGGGAAACACAGATTGAGAATTTTGCTGAAAATCCTCTTGCCAGGCTAAACACTCATATGGTCAAGCTTAATTCTCTTGAAAGTTCATGGCCAGCAGATTTCAAAGTCACATGCAGGCATTCACATGCATGAGTAGTCACAGGAGATTGCCATTCACCAAGGAATGAAAAAGTGCCACGTGACTTATGGAAGACCTCCTAACTCAATTACACATCTCGAATACTCTATATGGAATATCTGAAGACAGCTGTTCATGATTAACCCAGAAAGGTTTTAAAATATTTACATTCTTCCTCGCAGCCTTCATTCAGCAAGGTACGTAAGCATATGTGTAACTAAGCAAATAAATAGCAGATCATGGTAGGAAAGCACGCTATGAGGAATAAATGAGACATTTCTGCTATCAGTGGATATTACTTTTCAATAGATAGGTAGAAAGAAATTTGATTGTAAAAAAGATATGGGTAAAGAGAAGACAGTGGCCTTGAAGTTGTGAAACCTTTTCACAGATCAGTGCTAATCCTTAGAAATATGGGAAAAGTCACACAAGTAGAAAGCACATGGGATAATTCTGAAAGAAGTCCCAGTTTAATATATTTTTAATGTCAAAACTCTTTGTTGCAAGTGAGTTTTGCTTGTGGATTTTTCATGAGCAGGACAAGAACCTTCATTGGATGATTTATGCATTTCAAATTATTTGCTCAGCGCACTGCAGGATGAATTGATACGCTGCAGAAATCCATATTGCATCTATTTCACCTTCCTGTAGCTTTGAGGATACATGGCAAAACAGCTTTGCTTAATGCCATATTCATGTGTCCTATGGGAGAAAAACTTTTTTGTTGTTCTTTTTCTGCATCTGTGTGTTCATTAAATACACACACACACAGAAGCACTGAAATATGAAGAGATCCCCGAAAGCAAAGCAAGCTGAGTTGGAATATGCTTCTGAATTTGTTTGCAAACCTGCAACAGTGAACAAGTCTCAAAAAAGGATACAGTTGGGTGAGACTGCAAAGTTTTGGGGAAGTTCTTTGAACACATAGAAACATGATGTGTGTAGGCAAATATTTAACTTGCCTTTTTTACTTCTACAAATTATATTATGAAATCAGACATCTCTGACTTCTTAGGAATGTCAAATCAACATATTCCTTCAAAACAGATAATTGCAGGGAACTGCTCTGCTTCTCAGCTTCTATAGTTTTGATTGTTCCACTTTCAGACTGATAATGATCAGACGCATCCGTTGTTTCAGCAGTTCATTTACATAATACAGGTAGTTTGGGAAACATCACCTCTAGCCCCAAATATAGTGTGTTAGACATTGCAGACTCTGAACAAAAAAGAAGCAAACACATTGAGTTTATGCAACTAGAGGACAGAGACAAGTCTTGTGCTTTCATTCACTGCCTTTTGATCACAGGGACCTACATTTTAATCCATCCTAGGCAGAATCATGGAAAATGTATTTGATCTGATAGCTGTATCAGCACTACTTTAATACGCGTCTCTCTCAGATTCAGAACTGGAGCATCTAGATTTAAAATGTCCTTCTGTTGCCGAAAGTGATTGAATTTGACAGATTGGGATTTATGAGTATGTCTAACAAGTAGCAGAGGTCATCTGATATGGTCACTCCTATATTGTTCCTGTGAGAGAATACATTGTAGTGGTTTGGAAGTAGCAATATGGAAGATATAGTGTGTGTCTTGTTACCACACACATAATTAGGATCTTAATGAGAAGCTTTCTATTAACATCATATGAGGGTTAGTGACCTAGAGTGATACAAAGTCAATGGACCCATTACATTGTGTGCCATACTGTACAAAGTCCCACTGAGAGCCACAGAATATTGAAGGGCCATCCATATGATGCCCTCAGGGTCTATTCTCCCTTCAATGCATATGTATAACTCTCATTAATGTTAATAGAAGTTACATCTGAATAGCTAGGGGAGAACGGACCCTCTGTTTAATAAGAAAGTATACTTAGAGGTGATTCCACAACAGCTTTGGGATCTAAAACAATGTCAGTGAAGTTATTACAAATCAGTAGAAGTGCACCAGGTGAAATCGATGGTTGTGCACAGTCCACACTGTGTGCCCAAATGCACTGGGCACACAATGCTCCCCCTCTCCAGACCTCCTCAAGAAAGGCCTGTGGTATATTTTAAAATAGAGGCCACCTAAGCCAAACCTGTAATTTTCTTTATTCATCACTTCCTGTTATTTAATAGGCTCGTGAAATTTTCCCCATTTTAAAGATGGGAAACCATCTCACCTAACTGTTATAGTCTAAAGACCAGTTTAATCTACTTTTCCAGACTCTTTTTACAATTCGCAGGGACCATAAGCTGCCTAAAGTGGGTGATATATTCTGGTTGTGTTGAGACAAGGTGATTCATCCTTTAGGGGTGCATATTTCTCTCTGCTGACTGCACAGGAAGAGTGAACTTAACTGACTCACATTAGATGAGCTGACTTTGACCACCTCTGGGTGGTATAATATATGTGTGGCTGCATGAGGTCTTGAACCTTGGTTTTCAGGGGTCAGCCCAACTGCTCTAGACACCATACTACTTTTCTTTCTTGACAATGACTCTAGATCCCTGGAAATCTTCCTGTCTTTGAAAATGTAGTATTTGCACTAAAATAACCTTCCTGATATTCGGCAGGTTTTCTCTGGAGAGCAGCATACTCTCTGTGCCAAAGTAGGCATAGCTGCAGAGGCACTGCCTGGCACATGCAGGATTATAATCATACTCTCTATGTATATGATGAAGCAGTGTTTTAGATTTTTTAATTAAGGAGAATAACTCTAAAACTCTAAATGTTATCAGCACTGGCCTAAATGATCCCACTAAAACCCCTTGGCAGACTCCCTGCTAAGGAGCAGCAATAGCAGTTCACTCTGATAGCAAAGGGGAGCCAGGAGCTGGGAGCCAGGGCAGGGCAAGTGGTGATAGAAGCCTTATCAATATGAGGAGCAGTTCTACAGTATCCAATCAAGAAGAAAAGAGCAGCTCCAGGAATGGTTAACGGGTTCGACTAAAGTCCAAATATACATTAGGTATGTCCAAAGTAAAACCAGAGAGTCAAATCAGTGTAGCTCAGGAAGGGGCCAACGGTGAGGGCCTAGACTTAAATGCAGGTCTCAAGCAAGGAGGGACAGGCCTCCACCAGGACTGCAGGAAGGTCATCAACGCCACATCTATAATGGTCCTGAGACCAGATGGCCAAACTCCCGGGCAGGAGTGGCACAATGCACTCAGAACTCTGGTAGCAGTTGCTTCACAGTGGAAACTCCCAACTCAAACTTCTGAAATGTTCCTGCTGTTACATCTGGCTTTGTACTTTCAATAAAACTGACTGAAGTCCCTTCAAATTTTGAAAGCATATATGAATCATATCTCCAACTGTGGCTAGAGGATGGCCTTATGAAGACATGCATCAACCAAGGCAGTTTTAAATTGTCATGAGTGTGAGTCAACAAGTCCTGCATCCCTGACAGTTTACGCTACAACTCTCTTCTGCTAACACCTAAGCCAGTGATGAACCACTGTGTATTGTGTCATTAGACCACCTTTGAGCTAGGACAGACCCAAGGATGAATTTGAATTAGTGAAGGATGACAGAATGGGAAGATACTCTACTGTCACACCTTCTCCTTACCTCACCAGCATATCTGGCTACTATCACTTCATTTAAGTATCTTCCCATCCCTCAGGCAATAACTTATCTATGATTACTCTATGACCATTTTATCTTTTATCAGACCACTCTCTGACTCACCCTGCCCTGTTCTGTACCTAGAAGCAGTTCCCAGGAAGTGGGGACTAGTCATCAGCTTCAGCACACCTAGGTTCAAAGAAACAGTTAACACCCCCGGGTGAGATCCCCTTACTGTTTCGCTGTGCGTTATAGCAACGATCAAGTCTGCTACCATTGTCAGGCTGAAGCCCTACACACTAAAATAGTCACTACAGTTTCCAACATTGCCATGAGGACTACATAAAATGTCAGCTCATTGTCACAGTATACCTTTACCTTCTCTCAAGCAAATACACATATTTGTGAAAATGCAGTGTATTTACTGGACAGATAGCAATGACTGCGATGGGGGATTAAAAATGCAGAAACAAGAATTTCCACTACAGTTAAAAAAAAGAAATCTGTGGTTTGGAGTTTTTCATGTAATCACAGTCCTAATGTTTATACTAAAAAAAATATATGCAAGACAGAAATCTTTTTGAACAAAAACCAATTGAGAAGGAAAAGAAAAAGACTACATGTGTGTAGGTTTCTGCATACTGTCATATTACATTGGGCACTGTGTTTGTAGATATGTCCTCTCTCTTTGTATGGCTATACATTTAGATACATGCAGCCAGTGTGTGTGTACCACATTTAGTTAAAAAATAAAGACTTCTATTCATATCTGCCTTGATAAATGCATAAATGTACAGACAGTTTCTTGGCCACAACTACTGCATGCTTGACAGATATGGTCACCTCATACCAGACCTCACCTAGACCTGGGGCAAAGACAAATCCAGTTTGATTGATTGGGATATTGTGTATTCATTCATTAGTCCAGGCTTTGGCAGACAAGACCTGGCAGGTATCTTCTTGTAAGCAGACGGCTTTCCTGGTGTGGTCTTGGCTTTTCTGGCAGCTTAGCTGTGAAATTTTATACACTTCTGTGGCAAGGATTAAGGCTATCAGGACTCCAAGATTTCTCATATATTAGACAGCATATGCAGACTGAACCCTCTCACTGTACAACCTGTCCCTAAGAAATGAAGTCTGCATTGCTGCTGTTGGTCTTTCCTACATAGGGTGGGCCTGAAGCCTGTTTTTCAAAGTTTCTTTTTACAAAGAAAGCACCTAGAATTACAGCAAGTTTCACATAAGAATCTCTTCCAATCAATATCAGAACAACCCCCAAAACCCAGACTGGGTTTTAATATTCCCTCTAGAGAGAATTAAAATGAAAAAGGCAACCTAAAGAGATAACCAGAAACCAAATCAAAACTTTTAATGGTAGTGCATGTTTTATAAATCAGCTACATGTCAGAAGTGCAGGTTTCCAGGCTTTAGAGATTTCTTGTCCTTAAAGGTGATATTAAGATGTGTAAGCTGAAGTACTTTGGCTACTGAAGCAGACAGCAGAGGAAAACACAGCTCATGTTGGCCATTTAAATTCTTTTTTCATTCATTATTTTCCCTAGATCATAAATCCAATGCTTTGTAAACTCGCCAAGAAAAATGTAAATTGGATCACACTGCAGAGGACAGGATTTGTTCAAAGTGAGCAAAGTTCATCAGTTAAAAAGGGCCAATAAGACTGAATTACAATAAGTATTCTCCATTCTTATTTTCAGACAACCCATTTTATAGCATTTAGCTGGTAAAAAATACATTCACATCCACTAGAAGTCTCTTTATGTACTGCCAGAGTGGAATAAAATGCCTTATTATGAGTAAAAATGAGGTCCAGAGTTTTTAAGCGGTTTTCTCCAGGTATACATTCTTGATATGTGAAGGTCAAAATAAAAAGAACAAAAAACTAAGTTGAATAAATTTGGCCACATTTGGAAACAGTTAATACAAATTATGCACTTACACTTTTAAAGTGTTCAGATATATTAGACTTTGAGAAGGAAAGGAAAAGCATGTAAATATTGCTGATCTGCTTCTTTTTTATTATTCAGTCAACATGTTGTCTTTGTTTTTAATTAAATAAAGCTGATGGTATTATAGTCTCTTCACTCCCACCCTTTCAAGGCCAGATCTGAGCTAAGCACAGTTTTAGACTGTGAACCTGGAAATGCTTAGATTCAAGCTTGACTTGCGGAACATGATTTCTGCCGTTGCCTTTAGTGGATTGTCTGTAATACAGTGTCTCATTCTGCAAGGAGTTAAGCAAGTTTGTGAGTAATTACAAGCACAAAAAATGAATACATTTATTGAGGTCACTGTGACATGACAGAGGAGGGAGATCAATATTCTTCTGAGAGGACTCAGAGTTGTATTATTATTAAATAATTAAAAATTACTAAATGATTCATGCTTTGTTTTGCTTTATTCAGTCAATGTTTAACAGGTAGGATTTTCTGTTGCGTGATTAAAGACAACTACATTTCCTGTGAGAGCATAGCCAAAATTATTGTGTTAGTATTATCAAATACAAGATTTGATAAAATAGACCTTTTATAGCTGCTCACTGAATATACTTGATTTCTACCAGTGGGATCTTTTTTCAGTTTTCTCTAGTAGCTTGGATGAATAACTTTCTCTCTGTATTATCAATGGTTGTCCTATAACTACTATAACTACTTACCACTTAGATTTAGTAACTTTTGGTGTATGATTGGTCATATGCTGTTCTTTCTTTTTTCTTTCATCAGATAACTAAATCTTTTACAGCTGAAAGATGAAACCTTCCCATTAGCTGTAATTGGTGTTGGGTCATACTTCTAGAAGAAACTTAATGGAGTACAATATAATTCATAGATAAATGTGTTCATGGAGAATTCTGCCAGTTGCTGAGAGTAGCAACCATCCCCCGCAACTAGGTATCTTAACAAAGCTCCTAAATAAGTCTCATAAATGCAATACTAAACCAGTCTTAACAGAAATCTCGCAAGAATCTCCAGCCTTAGAACAACTTTGGGGTTTTAAAATTAAATATTATTGTTTATAGCAATATCTACTTAGACATAAAAATGGTAAAAATGACTACCTCAGATAGGAGCAAAAGAACAAAATTAGGGTGATTATTAATTATAACTACCTTAATTTGAGGGAATTCACTTATATTCGTAGTTGTACTGGTGTAACAGTATGTACAGTCTGTACAATTGACAATAAAGGACATATTTTCAAAAATAATTGGAACAGTTGTCTGTGTAGGTAATCAGATATTTGTGCATCAAACGACAGACAAGGCCACAAATTAAATGTAGTTGCATAGATAGGAATAGAGATAAGTATAGCATGCCTTGTTTATTAAATACTTGTTTGGTAGATAAATGCTTCAATCTCAGGTGAGATTTATGAAAAGCCCATTGAAGAATTTTTTTTTTACAGATTAGATAAAAGTACTCTAGTCCGCTTGTTTAATGCTTTAGCTTTTCTATTTTTTAAGATGACTAGCACAAAAGCCTCCTTTTTTTTGATGCTGCACCAGTGTATGTGTAGCTAGCATGGAAAATGCTATGTAAATAATGGTACGACGAGGATATGTTCCCACAGTACAATTGGACTCACTGCTATATGTTTGTATTTAACGTGGTTCATTCTGGGCATATGTTTTTTAAAAAGCAGCAATTCCAGGGAATGGACGTTTGACAGGCAGGGCTGTTCTTAGAATTGGCTACCCCTTGGAGTACTGAAATGAGAGAGGTTTGGTTAGTGAATGTCATTGCATTGCCAATTCATCACCTATTATTATGTGAGTGGCTTATCTAAGCAGGGTTGCACCGTAAGAGAGCTCCCATAGAGAAAAATAACATCCTAACATGAGCCGAATGGTTTATTGTCTACCCAGTCTAAATAAACAAAGTTGAAGAGAAATCGGAGAACTAGTCTCCTTCTTCCCACCAACCACAAAATATATAAAGCCAGTGGTGATGACTTTTTCCTCTTCATCACTTTTCTAAAGAGCAAAGGCTTGTCTGTGAGGCTTGTCTGTGGGGCAAGGGGTCTTCTTCACAGTGTGAACATAGACAAGGGCCAGGTAAACCAGTTAGATGGGACACAGAAACCCTCTATTTTTGCCTGGCTGCCAATGCTAGCCCATTCTGAAAGCAGAAATGAGCTCTTATTAGCAAAAGTGGCAGAAGTGCAATCCAGCTTGCAGTGATGGCATGGCAGCTGTGCCCTCACAGAACATCCGTGTGTCATGCCTGTCACAACCATCATGGCTGCAGGAGGTCCTGCTACTCTGCCTCTCCTCCTTCCTCCCCGCTTTGCCCAAATCTCAATTACATAGACTATGAGTTAATGCCATGCTTGACCCTAGCTAATTAACCCCTTGAACCCCTGTCTCTTAAGTGTATTAGTGACCCTATTTTGCAGGTGGTGAAAATGAAATCTTAGAATTGAATCTTAGAATTAGTCCATAGCCACTGAGGGAATGTCTTCTGGTGTGGATTAGCCCCAATCAGATGCAGGACTGACTTCAAACATGCAAGATACTGTTCACTAGAACTGTTCTCTAAGTATAGATAGCAGTTTAACTTTGTTCTGGTATGCACTTCTTGGCATTTCTTCCACAGCTAAAATTTCCTTTAGAACTGGTAGTAGGGAGGAAATTGTGAAAACTTCATGTAGGAATATAGTACTAGTGAGCCCTGTGAAAAGAGTCTCAGGGCACTATTACTTGTGAAAGATAGTAACTTCCAAGGTCAAAGGCTAATTCTGGACTGAGAACTGAGGCACAAACAGATTTAATTTTGTACTCTAGGGAGTCTGTGGCATTGCTGGGCTCTGAACCCGGAATTTCTGAATCCCAGTCAAGTTCCATAACCACAAGCCAACTCCAGGACTAGCTATAACATAAAACTGCCCCTACCCAAGAATTCAGCCAGGCGCCTCAATCAACAAGAAGTAGTTTATTTCTCTTGATGAAGTACAGATAAATCTCTAAGTGGGTGAGTCAATAGGAATCAAGTAGTTTTTTCTCCAATGAGACATAACCCGGCATATAACGTATTACATTGCCTTCTATTCCAGAGCACTTTGTTTCCTTTTCCGGAGCGCTGCGAGTTTTTGAAGCTTCATCCAATCCTGAAGGCATATGGGGAGAATGGATTCCTCCTGATTCAAGACTGAGATGAACCTTCGTTAGAGAACGATTATTTATGTTTTCTTCTGATAGTTATTTTTGCAGGATTGAGAATATGTCAAGATATTTTTAGGAAAAGACATCGTACACCAAATGCTTGCCTCTGCAGAAGTCGTCTTAATCTTTAACTGTGTCTAGTGCTGTGCCCAGCTTCCCTATAGTAAACTTAGGTGCTCCAACCCCAGTGGAACCAACTACTTCAGCAAATGTCTGCCCTAGAATCCATGAATACTCCCACCGATTAAAATTAATGCTAAATTCAGTTTAAGTAACAAGCATCAGAAAAAACAGTGAAATCAAACAACAACAACAACAAAGGCTATGCCACAAATGCAAAAGAACGGAATGAAACTCTGATTTTGATATACAGCTTTAATGTTGGCTAAGAATTTTCATGAAGAGTCTCTCTCCTTTCTTTTGGGAAAAATGAATTTGCCTTTAGGCATGACAGGTTTGAAACTAAATCAAATTCTTTCATGGCCAAGGTACAGTAAGAATACTCCAGGCCTTTTTCATCCTTCAGATCCATTTTCTTGGGAAACAGAATTGAAGGAATAGAAACCTTTAGTAAAAAATCATTGATAAAATCTTACGGAGTCAAATTGCTTTTCCCTTCACTTTTATGTGTGTTAACACTTCTGTGCATTAAGGATAGAATTTGCGAAATGTACCTTTGAATACATAAGGCAAGGTCGAGCTTAACAAGAAGAGGTTGTAAGTACCAATTGTATCAGTTAAGTGGCAGAGGACTGCACCAGATGAAATCCAAGGCATTGCTTAGTGCTGTAGCTGAAATCTGAATTAGACAATAGGGTCTGTTTTCCATAAATTTCTTTCCATGCATAATATAGTGGCAAAGATTACATCAATAATGCTGCTTCCGACATTCTTAAAATTTAATATGGGAAGCTTCATGGAAAAGCTGCTGGAAGGAAGGGAAGAAGGAAAGATGGAAGGAGGAAGGAAAGAACGAAAGAAAAGCATTCCGTTCCCCAATCTAGAAGCACTGTTACAGTGAGATACCTAAGCAGTTTTTTAACTTTCACTGCATATGTGTTTTGATTGAATTCAGTACACTCTGCTGAATAAGACAGCTCGTTTCCACAACTTCAATTTGTGATTCACTGTAAGAAAGAAATGTATTGAAATTCAAGTTTTCTTGGCGCATAAGGCTGTCATTAATCTCATATCACAAGGCCACAATGACTTTAATTAATAGAATATTGTATTACTAAAGTTAAGAATTAACTTTAAGAGTTTTTTTGCTTAAATTTCATGACACCTGACCACTGCTACAAGGAATACTTAACTGGCAATGAGTTCACCTAATAGTCACAGATTCAAGAGATAAAACAAGTATGTGGTCACCTGAGTATGAAATACGCTTACCAAAACATAGTTGCAGTATTCCTAATAACACTAAGTTTTTGTGAATGATCAATTGACACTAAAGATGACAAGATAGATTCAATATATACTCATCCTACAAGATGGTGCATTTAAATGGCTAGAGGCAATTGAATTTTCACCAGTGCTTTGTATAAGAAACTCTACTGTCATATATTCGAGGTTACTTAATGGCAGTGCTCTGGTATTTCCTCTGTTTAGCATAGGTTCTATGTACATCCATATGGGGCTCATCAAAATCTACAACGGAGTGAGTGATCCATAGTTTGGCTGAATACAAGAGCAAGTGAACTTTTCCTGTGAGGCTGTAAAATGAAATGAGTAATGTTGCAGTCAAAAGTAATTTACAGTCTGTAGATTTAATCCTTGTTTATATACATAGTTGCTGCAGTTTAATTAAACTGGTGCCAACCTCCATTTGGACATCCTTCTGTTTAAGCTGGTTTAGTTTAAGCCTGTTTTAAGTGACTTACAAATAATCTAAAATATGAGTGTCCACACAGAAACTTCTGTGTTATCATAACCAAATGAATTTAAAGTCAGCTTTTTAATTGACACCAGTACAACTCAACAAATGGCTAACTCTCAGATACAGAAGGGACTATATTAAATGCTGCAAAGCATGAAGGTCCACCTGATATCTATTAGTGGTAAGTGCAATGCAATAATTTAGAAGCAAGTGCTAAGAGGAGTACAGATGGAAGACATTAAGTGAAACTAACAATAATTATGAAGACTAATAATGAGAACAGAAAAACTCAAATGAGGTTGAATGAGACTCATGGCCTCGTATGTCTTCTATATGCGAGGTACTTTAGGCCAAATCTCGAGTAACTGTAAGTAGTTACATAGGGGTGTCTTCTCCAGATTTGCAGCACAGCCTTCCATGCTGGTAAAAGAAACTTTGGAAGACAGAGGAGTCTGTAGTAGAAGCAGCAGGCACTGGGATGAGATTTTGCTAGGCTCTCCACTTTGTTATCCCTTTGCTTAGCAGAACCACAGCACTGTTGGTAGGAGAAGACAAAGCCTTTACGGAGAGGAAGCTTTTGCTTCTTGCTAACTTGCTGTTCCCCTGGGGCAGGGTAGAAGACATATATTTATAGCAGGCAATAAAGAGTATGTGTAAAGTGTGTCTAGGGTAGGCCAAATGTACTTTATCGAATCAAATTACTTTGGGTTTCCCTGAGAAATTTGTAGCTCTGGTCTCCCCTAGTATATCGGCACAAATTCCTCATCCTGAGGGCAATGAGGTCATTCCATGTACGGCTGCACAAGAAGCTATTGAAGGGTTCCTACAGGCTATTACTGCTTGTGAGCTCATTCACTTCCCTCATCCCATCATTGCTAACTGTGGGAGCAGCATGCCAGCATATGATGTCAGGATTTTCCAGAAATATAAGGACTGGTGCTCTTTCTATTCCCATCTAACTCAATAGTGATGATTTGCACCTGCTGCCAGATGGCAAATGCTTTAATTTCCATTGACATTAGGAAGAAGTCGTGCAGGCTCAGAATGTTGAAGAAAAGGGCTACTGAGGCATGGACTAAGATGTATTCTAGCAAGATTTTTTTATAAGCTACTCAAATCAGGAGATGATCTTTTCAAACCATTAAGAAAGAGAATCCAACCAGCTGGACTGTCCTGATAATTTATGATATTACATCTATCCCGTGGGCATATACATTTTATTTTAAGTGGTAGCAATTAAGAAGTTGAAGAGTTGTAATATGGGTACTTAAGATCATCATTTAGGCACTGTAGGGTCCTCAGCATACTTTGCTTCACAAAAGCTATACAAAATATGAAAGCATCAGACTGTATCAGGAAGACACATATGCATAAGTTCACATTCATCTAGACTGATGTAAAAATTTAAGTATCTACATAAACAAAAATATTTACTTAAGAATAATTCTTAGATATTTTCCTAGGAAATGCCCTATAAGCCCGGAACAGAATGTCTATATCCTATATACGTGTTTCTAAAGACACCAAAAGCATCTCACAGGTTATCACTGAATGGTAAGTGAAAGGGCACATTATCTAATTACATTTTCAAGTTACTTGTTAGACAAGCATTTCTGTAGCAAAGATATCCAAAGAAAGTGGTTGATTAGTTTTACAAATTGAGAATCATGTTGAGATCTGTATGAAATCAGACCCTGATACTGTCTTCCTTGCCCTAATGTAATTTATGTGTTTGACGGCCTGGCCCACTAGGGAATACATACTTAAAGCATATCCTGCTGGTGTCAGAAGCAAAGGAAAAAAATTAACCCAGGCTTTGTAAGTATTTGATTTTCTTTCCTAAGCAACAAAGAAAAGAGGATCAAATCCTATCATTGTGTTGACCTTAACAATAAATATGCCAATGTATTCACATATTGTTTGCGTGTAATGAATAACAGAGTACCCTGCTTTAAATAGATAAACAGGTAATGGTTAGGACTGTCTCCTATGGAAAGTCATATGTTACACAAACACAGTAATAAAACAATATTGCAGGCTTTATTTTAATCAAGACTAGCATTAAGACGTATACACTCTCTTGTCAAGACTGCTTCTTTCTGTCTGCAGGCAGACATGGAAAGAAAAAGAACAAAAAGGATATTGAACTGATAAAAGTTTTTTGCCTATATTGTTCTTTCAGGCATATTCAGTTTATGCAGCCCACTGTGTTGCAAAACTAAAAGCTGCTGTACGGTAAGGCAGGATTGAATCAAAACTCTATTATTATATGCCAATAAATTGAAATCTGGAAAAGTCTTAGTTCTAGATACTCATGCCCACTTCTATAAGCTGTTTATAATCTAAAATAGGACATGGTTGTGAGTGTCCAGACTTGAGAAAGGTCATTTTATTTCATTCATAAAGGAGATGATCTATTTTGGGTCTGGCTCAAAGTCTGTTGCACGTGTATCCACTTTTTGAACTAATATGTCAGCCTTTAGGGAGCAAGAGGCAGTGGCACACATTTTCTTGGCCATGTGGAGGCCTTAGGATTATACATTTGTTCCTTTTCGGTCATGACAGCAGTGAGACTACTGACTCCCTCCAAACCTGGCACCACAGAAGTGTGAGTCCAGAGGCAATACTTTAGGAATGCAAAGTGAAATTTTTGGATTTTACTTTTTCTTCATGGGAATATTGAAAAGTGGGTGGAAATGATTTGCATGCATGGCTCTGGGCTTGTCCTGAAACAACCAGCAACATCCAGGAAAAAATAGGTGGGTATGCTGTCAGTCACACTGACTCACCTTGAGCTGTTGTTTTCCACACTTTGCTTTATCAGTCTGTTTAACTGCATCTTATATTTGGACTGCAAGATTTGCAGGTATAGGTGGGGTTAGAGAATCTGACTGTTCTGTGTTTGCACATTGCCCAGGACATGGACAGTGGTGTTAAGCCCCTGGGGCTACTGCAGCATTATTTCTGTTGACACCAAGGCTGACAACAGTGACACCATATGCAGGTGATTAAAACAGAGAAAGATCCAAAAAGGTGTGGAGCTGAGTCATTTTCGTTCCTCTTGATTTGAATGAGAATGTTACAACGAACCAAGGAAACTCAGCCTGCAGGCTTAAAATGTACAAAAGGGAAAGTTTGTTTTCGCACAACGCAATAATTAAATTGTGAAACTCATTGTCATATCAAGTAAAGATAGCTAAAAGTAAAAAGGCAGGTAAGAACTGATGAGACAAATTTATGGACGATAGGAGTGTTGGTGTCTATTAAGCTCAATGGGGCAGATGCAAGCCCAGGCTTATGAAATTCCTCAGATTATGTCTGTGAGAAGCTGGGCAGGAATACCTGGGGGCGGATCCCTTTGTATAAACCCTGTTCTTTTTTCTTCCCTATGTATCCTCTGCTTACTATTGTTGTAGGCAGAACAGAAGTCCTAACAGACTAATGCTCAGACTTCAGCTTGAATCAATATGTGCTCTTACACACTTAACTCCATGTACTTAAGTTTTAGTCATACAGGATGAAGAAAGGGAATTGTGGTTTTAAAACTGTATCACCTGCCTATTTCAATCATGGTCTTTCTTTTCATACCTGTGAGTATTGTACCAGGAATATCACAGAATCACAGTATGGCAGAACAGTTGAGGCTGGAAAGGACTTTTAGAGGTTACCTTGTACAATCCTCCTGCTCAAGTAGGGACACATAGAGATAGTTGCCTAAGTCCATGCCCAGAGAGCTTTCGAATATCTCTAATGATGGACACTCCACAATTTCTCTGTGCAATCTGTGTCAGTGCTCAGTCACCCTCACAACAAAAAGGTATTTCCTGATATTCGGATGGAAACTCCCATGTTTCAGTCTATGCCCATTGCCCTTGGTCCTGTCATTGGGAACCACTGAACAGAGCCTGGGTCCTTCTTCTTTACTCTCTCTCGTGAGATATTTGTACACATTAATAAAATCCCCCCTTTCCTCATGAGAGATGCTTTGGTCCCTTAATAATTTTCATGGCCCTTTGTTGGACTCTCTCCAGTAGCTCCATGTCTCTTGCTGGGGATATATTTCTTGTACTGGAAAGCTCAGAACTGGACACAGTGCTCCAGGTGTGGTCTCACCAGTGCTGAGTACAGGACAAAGAGCACCTCCCTTGACGTGATGCAAATGCTTATTCTAACGCAGCCCAAGGTATTTTTCTTTGCAGCAAGGGTACATTGCTGCCTCATATGTCAACTGATGTAGATAGCATGAAGGAGACTACACACTCTTAAACATTTTAGTGGTTGGTTTTTTGCCATGTATGTCCAACAGTGCTTTTGTAGTGATGACGTAAACATATATATAGAAAGATATGCTAAGTTACGCTAAGTTGTCAGCTCAGCTGGAGGATGTGTGCAGAACAGTCAAATTTTGCCCAAGGGCATTATTTTAGGGATAGAGTGAGCTGCTCCATCTTTACACATATTTAATCCTTGGCCTCTCTGAGGAGCCTGCCAACAAGGCTGACAATTAGCGCAAATTGTGGTGGACTTTTGAAGTTGGCCAGTAATGTAATTGCTGGCTAATAGGTGCAACTTGGAAGTCTGGGAACTTTGTGGTCTCATAACTTTCCCTTTTGTCCCCATTCTAGCCCTGCCATTTTACTGGGTTATTTCATCAAGGGAAACAATTATAAAAGCTGATAGCAGTTTTTTCTAAATTGTTGGCAGGGAGCCAGCATTATGCTACAGAGGTGCGGTGTGCTGCATCAAGTGGTTGCACTGAGTGACGCTCTGTAATGATGTGATGTGGCTTTGTGATTAAATACTGGCTTCCTGCCGAATCATTCTCCCTGGGAAACAATTGTCACTGCACTTAGCATCGCTCCCCATTTGAGAGCAATGTGCCCTGCTTTCACCAGAAGAGAAAGAATTTTATTGCTGAGGGTGAAAACCTGATGTCTTTGGTTCCTTCTTCAGGTAAACTCTTCCTGAGGCCAAGGACATGAAGGTTTGGTCTTCAAGAATGTTTTGCCTTGCAGTAGGACACAATTAAAAATAGTGAAGAAAACTCACAGCAGGGAAAATATTATTTGTGCTGTTTCCTAACTAGTCCTTCCACTCATTTTCCTTTCCCACTGTCCAGATACTTTCCACCACTGCTAACCCAGAGCCTAGTCCACATAATATTCTGAGGAAGAGAAAAGAGCCATTTTTAAGACTTGATTTGATATTTGCTAAGACTCAAAGGAGCAATCCAAATAGGCTACAAACAACTGCACAAAGAATGGGGCAAAGCCCACTCCTCTGTCTTGCAGTGCTCCCCTTTCCACCTCTCCTATGGCCAGTCAGTCAGTCAGTCCCCTTGTCCTCTGCTAGGCTGGTTTTTTGAAAAAGAATATATTGGTGAGAAAGAAGATTAGTTTCTGGCAGACTTTATAAGGAACAAACCTTCTTGGTAAAGGTGACAGAATGCCAGAATAAAACTGGTGGTCATCTGCTTATCTTAAACTCCCTTGAAAATACTGCTGTAACACGAGATCTCTTTTGTGTTTGTAAGAAATGCACGTACACATGCAAGGGTAAATCTGAACCTCTGGCAATTCCTTAATTAATCCCTATCGACCTGTTAACCTTTAGGGACAAAGAAGCTACTCTGGATTCCCAGGACTCAGTGGAAACACATCACTAGCATTGAGCCAAAGTGCCTGGGCTCTTTGTCAGAATGTGGCCTGAATCAGAGAGGGGAAAGAGGGGGTCACCGCTCTTATACAGCTAGCACCATCTAGTGACAGCTACTAAAGGGACCTCCAGTAGGCTATAACTTTAGAACCTATGGTATCCATAACAGCCTATTTATGGAACTAAGAGAAATGCAAAAGTTTGTTCTAATCTGCCTGCACTGACCTACCTTATCAAAACAAGTTCCACATGCACAACTTCATGCATGTCTTCTGCGGTCATAAGGTTCGTATGTGATCAATCAAGTCTCCCCACAACCACACACAGCTGCCACATGCTTCCCATATTGTCAGACAGATCAGAATTGCAATGTGCTCTGCTCATATACTGGGCAGTGCAATCAGTCCTGAAGGCACTGATAGGTATGTGTAAGTGCACAGTACAAAGAAAAGCTCTGAAACAGAGGCATAAGAAAGCCTCCAAGACACAGGTGCTACGGCATGCAAATCTGCTGTTTGCACAGGTCCAGAAATGTGCACGAACCAGCACTCCATCAGGGGGACACAACTGGCAACTTTTAAAATACTGTACTTTCTTAGATCAGTTAAAAAGTACATTTATATGAACACACATGAATTCTGATTCTCAGTGAAGAGTGGTTTTTTTTATCAAGGGGCAATTGTGAAACGTGATGGTACATGACAGTCTGCCTTTGAAAATCATAGGTACAGGAGATATGGAGTTAATGTTTTTCTTGGTGAGTTCTTTGTTTTTACCTTGCAGTATTATCCTGAATACTCTTTACTAAACCTGCCACAATATCAATAAAGAGGAGGCTTTCCATGCAATGAAACAGGCAATACTTTCCCAAGACTTCCTTTACAAGTAAACCTAGCTTCGTCTCCCTGTCAAATTGATAAAACTCTTCTAAATTTTTGAGTTTATTTGAAAAATTTCCTTGTATTATCCTAGACTTGTATTCTTTCTCTCATGCTACTTCAGGAAATAAAAGGCATAACGTTACTACTACTTAATAAAGTTTGGAGCGTCATAGAGTTTCCTTCACATTTATAGCTAAATAAGTGAAATACATTCTATTATTGTAAGCTTCATATTTACCATATCTGAAATAAAATATAATAAACAGCAAATATGTGTATTACATAAATTTGTGTTAATTTCTCACATCTTTAATATGGGCCAGATCCTCAGATTGGGTTAACTGGCATAATATGACCCATGTGAGAATCTAACTTCATGTTCCTTGATTTGAGAATAAAACATTTGCTATGAAGAGATCATCACTTTCTTCACAAGATATACTTTTTTTCATGCACGCTCTAAATAAATGGTTATGTGATTTATTTCAATCTTTTCTTTTGAGATTATTGTAAAGGGGTTTTATGGAAAAAAAAAGAGATAAATATATAAATCTGAATGGGAGGCTGCCTTAACACACCTCAGGGCATATATGCTCAGAACAGCCCCAGAAAATTTAAGATTAGCTTTACAATCCACAATCAGTCTGCTGACAGGTTATGATACATGAGGGATCTAGCCCAAACCCCCACAGTACACCTCATTTGGGATAAGTGTTCACTCATTTCTAATGCAGACTTTTGCACACTTTATCTAGATTTTGTACACTATCTTGTCTGTTGAATGAAATGTCCATCCAGAAAAGGAACCTTGAGACAGGGACATACCAAAATAACCACGTATGTAAAAAAACCCCACATTCTGGATTTTTTTTTTTTAATCTTAAAAAGATATTTGGAGTGAGGGAGTGCCTTAATTTTTTCAACTTTATCATTGTAATTCCAAATTAGTAACCATGCCACATCGAGAACTGTGACTCAGCTTCTATCAGGATTCACAAGTACATGCAGGGATAATTTGGAAGGCAAAAAAAAAAAAAAAAGAGAACGTGAGCCTTCAGCTCTAATACGCTCTTCACATTGTGGGTGATCCTTGACGTGCATCTGTATTACTCCATACATTGTGCGTGAGCAGGACTGTTGTTCCCTTTGCAGCAGAAAAATTACCCCTTGGTGCCAAGCATTTAAACCAGGTGTCCAAGAGAAAAAAGAAATTTAAAAAAAAAAAAAAAAAAAGAAAATTATATCCTATTTGACTCTGGACCAGAATAATTTCATTTACTATTGATTTCTTTATTCAGAATCTTGATCTTCCTTATTCATTTCTTATATATAAATGGGAACTAGTATGCCTCTTCTGCATTAAAAAAAAAACAAAATAGTATTAATCAAAATCAGATAAATGAGGCAAAAAGCTCAACCCTGCCCTTGTGCCTAACTAATTATTTTGAACAGCTCTGGTCTGTTCACCTCTGTTCTGAGCTGGTAATATATCCCCCTTTGGTTGATTCAAGATCTCTAGCAACACCTATGGGAGAGTCCTTAATTAATCCTCTGTTACTGTTGTAATTGCATTATCCTGAGGGAAAGCCTGACTAGCCAGGAATATTATTTTAAACGTATACTGTAAACAACATATGTCCTCAGGAGAGTTCAATTAATACAACCATTTTGACCCTTTCACTGCTGGGTGCTTAATAGTTTATTTTCATAACCACTAGAAAGGACTTTTTCCTTTTCATGTGGGGTTATTTAGACTTCATACTTAAAAACTATGTAGTGCAATTACATATCTACCCACCAAATAAAATAATTGCTTACAGGCTGCTTAAAGTATTTCCAGCTAAATGAAGAAGGCATTGACATTTTGCTTTGTTCCAATCTACTGTCTCATTATGAAACATAGCCCTTTGTGAAAACAGATTTCTCTAACAGTGACATAACCTCTGCCTCTGCTATACCTTCCATATATGCTGCAAAGCAATATGATACAGCCCAGCGGGATCCTCTTGTTCTCCTCATTTCTCTTACACATTTGATTTAAAGACAGGATTGCACACCCTTTGGAGCGAGACAGAGGGAGCCTGGAGTGCTGCTCCCAGTCTCGTAGTTCTTCCATGAATTTTGTCAATTGTGAAACTTAGTAACATTTCACACGTCCAGGTCTAAATATTTTCATTTTTAAATAGATGAGGATGACTTTTTTATATCCAAACTTTGACCGAAATTATAAAGGAATTCCTCTTCAGTGGGCTTCATTTCACAAGCTTTCCATTGTCAGAAAAGAGACACACAACTTCCTTTGCTTTCATTTACTCAAGGCAGAAATGGGCAGAGGATTGCCTGCTATTTTACCAGCATTCTGGGACGCTCCATTCAAACCTGTGAACAGAGATTCTCCTGTGCGAAGTGTTATGTAAGTGCAATGTATTTTATCAAGGACATGAATAAAAAAAAGAAAAATAGGACTTTAAGGCTTGGGTTTTTTAATAATTAGAATATCTTCGCCATTTTTTTAAACCCTTTTTACTTTCCTGATCCACAGATACCAAGTATAACAGGTGCAGTGTAATAAGATCTATATATTAAGTTAAATGAACAATATTGCAGAAGGTCAGCCTCTGGCACAATTTTTAAATCCTTCACTTATTTTAGGCACTATTCAATGATATCTGTAAACTATGGGTGGATTTACCTTGCTTTCTGATTTCAAGGAGTGGTATGACAGCCAGAGCTGGCCACTGGTTTGTGCACATTTCTCCTCCTAAATATTTTTCTTCCTTGCTTGTGACTCAACCGCACTATAAAAAACAGCTACCCTGTGCAGCCATTGCACTGGCTCAATTAATATTCTTCTGCACTTTGAAATCTCAGCCTGTCCCAGGACCTGAAGCGCTTCTTAACACACATATTCAAATGCATGCTCAAGCAAACCTCTTCTATTCTTTTGCTCTTTTTTTTTTCTCTTTTTCACTGGAGTGTTTCAATAACCTTTCCTGAAACTTCAGAATGAATACTGTCTGTAGGACAGACACAATGAAATGAAACTTCTCACTGGCCAAGTTTGGGAAATTAAACCTTGATTGGATTGCATCTGGAAAAGTATGAGGAAAACATACAACTAGAGACAAACAAAACAGAAGTGGCACAAACTCATTACCTCGAATGGGTGGATTAAAAGCTCTTAGGCTCAATAGGGCTAAGCTGAGCCCTTCCTCATGACTCTCCCCTCACAAGTATTATCTGACCAAGAAAAACAATGACAAAAAATAAACAACTTCTATAACTTGTGTAATGCCAGAATGACACCGTACATCAGAAAAAAAAAGATTTTTTAGTGAAATCGTGTTTTCCACAGTGTGAGAAAAAGATCATGACCACAGTTAAATCATAGAAGGTTAGACCATAATGTATGAAAAACAGAAATATTTTGTCTGGATTTAGGAGAAGGTTTAACTGCAATTAATTTACAAAAGGAAAAAGCAAGAGTGACATTTCTTAAACTAACAATCCTGAGAATATAGTATGCATATCTGTCTTCCCTCTTCCAGAAAATTTATTAAACACTGGGGAGGGC
>NW_009737227.1:0-31030 GCF_000703405.1 Apaloderma vittatum
AGGCCAGTCTATGGTTCTGTGATTCTATGATTTTCTTCATTCGGCTTAAACACTGTGTATAATTCAAGTCTTTTCTCTGATTTAAATCTATATTCTTTTTTTTCCATAAAGAAGTGCTTTATTTCACACCCTAATTGCCCATGAAATTTCATTTTCATTTAAAAAATAAATTTAATTAAATCTGTAGCAGCCCAATGAAACACCTTAAATGATTCTGTTTGTTAATCTTTCATTTTCCTATTTCAAATAAAACAGGACAGTTAATTTTGGTTTATTTTTTCCTTTCCTGGCTTCTAATATAATAAAGCCTATTCTTTGAAGGGAAGTGGGGATGGTCAAAGGGGAATGACACTTAGCATGCTATGTCTTATCCTGGAGACAAAGTCAGTCAAGAAAATTAGGGGGTTATAATGGATAAGCCTGAAGACCTTTAACTATAGTTATAATAAATGGCATATCAAGTAAAGAGATCATGATCTCACCAGAAAGCTCTCCAGTAATATCTTGCAGCTAAAGAGGAACAAGAGCAACTGATTGGCACTTTGTTACTTGAGTGGTGGCCCCACTGATGAGGCAGAAAGTCCATTAAGGACGATTTTTACACTATCTAAAATCTGCCAGCTGTCAAACTTGAACCTGTGAAAGTTATAATGCATTAAAAAGAAAAAAAAAATCCAAACTCAGAAAGCAATGCCTTTCCTAGGCAACCAAGACTTATGTATACTTCTTCCTTTTTATTACTTGCCTGGTATACTCTTCATCATAATGTCTCCTTTATTCTCCTACAACCCAAATAATCATCTTCATTTATATGCAATATGAGCCTCCTGCCACTACTGCCACAATATAAATGTGTTGCATTAAAAATTAAAAATATTATTTTTTACACTCCATCAAGATGAAAAGTGAGCCTTCATTCTCACTTGCAGTTCCGCTTCTACACTGTCATCCTTCTTGTATTG
The DNA here is from genome assembly GCF_000703405.1 of Apaloderma vittatum. Lineage (NCBI taxonomy): Eukaryota > Metazoa > Chordata > Aves > Trogoniformes > Trogonidae > Apaloderma > Apaloderma vittatum. The sequence continues at coordinate 963 of NW_009737227.1, forward strand.
TACCGCAGGACACGATTGTTAATAGACAGCCAAAATCCTACAGACCTTAAATTACCTCAGCTGTGCTCTGAGCTTGAATCCACATGATAGCAAATACAGAAGAATTTTCAAAGGTGAGCTAAGTCGGTTGTTGTGCCTCACTGGGAATAAACTTCTTTGATCTAATGTCAGAACAATAGAGAAAAGGAATGTATGGGTTGGTTTATCTTTCCAACCAACACTCTTTAAAAGCTGAAGAAGCCATTATTTGTTTTGGAAGCTCATAAATCCAAAAGTGACTCTTTCCATGCAGTCTACCAATCTTTTAAAAAGTAAAATAAAACTCCTGCTAGTCGTATATCTCCTGGATCCTCTGTTCACTTAGTTGCTTCATGGCTTTTTTTTTCTTTTGCTGGGGCAACACTGAAGTCCACGTTTGTGTTTGCAGAGAAGTAAGGTTAACTTTCAAGTTGGCGGAAGTCCTGGCTCTGCTGAGCACTCTGTTTTGTAATTTGAAGGTTAAATTCTTCTCAGAGAGCCTTGCTGGAGTTAGTGTTCTCACTCCCAATAACTGTAGGAGCTGCCTGACCTTTATAAGTGCAAGTCAATATTCGCACTGTCAGAAGGAGCATCGTGGAGAGTAATCTTCACAATCACAAGGAGAAGCGCTTTGCCACAGGCAGATCGTGACCGGTGAAGAGGAATCAGTGAACAGTCAGATAAAACTGTTTTAACTGGATTCAAAGAGTCTCTTTCACGCGGCTTCAGGTTCTATTCAAAAGACAGCGGACCTGCAGTATCCACAGCTCCCCTCAAAATTTCAGTAAGATCAATGGAAAAGTAATAATAAAAAAGAATTAGGAGGGAAGCGCTCTAAATGTTTCGACCTCTAGGTCATCCTCTACAACACTACTCTCTGGCAAATTTAGACAGATGTAACTGGAAAAAATACAAAATAATTGCCCATCGCCTTTGTCCCCTACCTAATGTAAATCCCAAAGCAAGTTTAGTACTAAAATCATTTGGTGAAAAACACTGTATTGACATACAATAACTTGAATACCTCACCACACCTCGGAAACATTTACGTTTTTCCAGTGGAAACACTGGGAGTTTTGAATACAAATTCAAACCAGTAATAAACACCGTTGTCTCCAGTCAGACTCTCAAAGCAATAGCAGCTTTGCTCTGTGCTGAGACAGTGCCTGCAAAAGCAGAGAAAAGAGAAGCATTCTGTCTTGAGATAATGCTGATATTATGGAAATAAGCCCAGATTTCCCTTATAACTTACAAATAGACGTATGCAAGCACTGGAAAAGAGTGAAAAAGGAACTCAACCAAGAAAGAATGACCCAAGATGCAGCACATAAGTGAGACTTGGTTATTTTTATGAAAAATAAATGTTATGAGCATTTGAGAGAGAAATTAATTTTGAAAACTCTTATTTCTCCCTCGCTTCTAGACACCTGAGGTTCCTAGAACTCTCAAAATTTTGTAGAACCCCTTGCTCCAAAATAAATGTTTTGGACAATGCTTCCTCTCTTCCAAATTTTCAGTAAATGAAAAGTCTGTTTATAATTTGATGACAGAGAATAAATGACATCTGAAACTTGGCAAAATAATGTAAACTGGGGCTTGCCTGACTCAGACTAAGCTTCTGGCTCGGTTTAAAGCAGGAGACAAAGGAAGAGCCAAGCCAGTGGAAATTTTGCAGCTTAGCTAACATAATAAACTAAGATAGTATGTCATATCTTTTTTCTTTTTTTTTAAGCTGTTTATTTAGTTCTGTGGCTCATGACCTGCCTTATGTTTTGAAACATCTGTTACTGGCTGCAACCAAGGCAACCAACAAATGCTGGAAATTTCATAACACTTAAGGAATGTTACAATATTGTTTATGGGAACACCCTAGAAGTCAAAAGGATTTTAACTAAAAACTAGTTAATTTTAGGCCCACAGTCTGCAAAGGTATATGCACATATTTTTCTTCGATTCTGCAAGACAATATCTTCACATATGAAGTTGAACTATTCTGTCATATATATGATTTTAATATGACTGGGTATTTAAAAAAAAATTCCTGGAGAAAATGCGTATATTTCAGTTTTAGCTTTCACGTCAAACAGACAGCTTTTGCAAAAGTTTCCATCACATAACATCACCTGGACTTTTCCTGCCAAAGGTTTAATTCAGAAAGTTCTGATTAAAATTAAAATGTTTTGATTTTCTTAGATTTTCTTTGATTTTTCTTTATTGTCCTGAAGAAATCTTCATTTTGACTTGCTACAGCACTGATTTCTATATACCTGTGCTTCCATTGTTTCTTCTCTGATTTGTATATATTGGATTTAATCTTCTTTCTGAAGTAGTTCCCTACTGAGAAAAAATCCATTATAATCATAAAATTCTTGTCTTGAACTGTGTCTGTTCAATTTCTGGTGACACAATGATGTCCATTATGGAAATTATAGTCCAGCCTTACTCCTATATTGATGAACTGGTAAAAAATGGGGTGAGAAGACAAGAGTGATGGAACAGTGAGAAAAGCCAAATAATTAAACACGAAGTCACTCAGAATATATATATATTTCTACATAAGAGCTTTAAAATGTCAATTACATAGAAAGATTACTTTTGCCAAAACAAAACTCATAATCATAAAAGTGAACACCGTGAAAAAATTACTGGGGAGGTCCTACTCATTCAGTTTATTTGACTTTTTAAACACGTTTCAAATAACAGTTATTCAAACAATCTTTATGGTTGAAAACAACATACAAGAGAAAATAATAATCCTCACCCATCTGAAGTTCTCTGACAGTGATTTTGTTACTTCATTTTAAGATTTTTATCCTCTTTTAATTCTCCAGGATGAAGGAAAGAGGTTTTAATGGTGCAGAGCTGCCTTGGGCAGCAGATTATATTCTTCAGGTTTCTATTTTCTTCTCAGAAGGAGATACAGTGTAGTATCAAAAGAATCACTTACATTTTCCGTGCTTGAGTAACATTTATTACAATATTTTATGATGACTGGTTTTTTCCTATTTTTATAGCTGGTCATTCTTTTGATGTCAAGAGTTGTGCTCATTATTTCTAGAGCATGGTGAGGACTTACAGGGAATATTGTCATATAGAGCAGATATATGCTACTGTCTCAATAGATAATCATGGTTTTAGTAGTAATTTTTAGTTTAATTGGTAAGAAGTATTTGAGGTGATTCAGAACTGTCCTGGTTTGAGATAAGCAGAACCAGTTTTGTTCAGTGATTTTTACTTTTGGGTTCAGTCTCTTCATAGAGGCTGCACTCTCTGAAGTCAGCAGCATGTTTGTGCAGACAGTGTGTGCTACCAGCAGTGATAACCCCTGATGTTACAGTCACTGCCTGGCACTGGGATGCAGACAGGCTCTGGCTGATACTTATTCCTGTAGTGACCAAGGCCACCGCTGGCTCTGTGTGCCACGCTGGAGAGCCGGGAAGTAAAAGGGGTCACAAAGAAGTAAAAGGTGGTGCCTCTGGTGAGTTACGGGCAGGACAAATGACCAACAAGAGTATTCCATTCGGTATAAAACTGAGGGATCGCAAGGGTTTAGTTCTCTTTTCTCTTTTCTTCTGCAATGGTCGGCGTCCAGGGAGGACTCTGTCCAGTCTTCCGCCTTTGATCCCGATCCTGAGTCCCTGAATCCAGGTCCCGTACCCAGCTCCCCTCTGCTGCTGAGCCTGGGACTTCCCCACTGTCACCTTCTCTGCAGTATCAGTGGGGATTGCTACGGGGGGGGAGTCGGGTTTGATATCAGATTTGTGTATATGTATATATAGTTCACTATTTTTATTATTTCCTTATTCATTAAAGCTGGTTTAATTTTCTTTTTTGCAATCCATAAGTCTCTACCTCATTCGCTTTTCCTTCCCTCTTGGGGAGGGAGAGGGTGTTAGAGAGCATCTATCCACGTTCAGTGGCGAGCCCGGCCCTGACTCGCAACAAGAATATATTTATTTGTTTCTTTAAGGAATCAGTCTCAGGAAGGTTCTGTTCCAGTTATTCCTTCTATCACACACCTTCATGTGAACTCCTAGGTAGGGTGTGTGCTTGTTCCCTTTTACACCGATTACTGGTATTTGGCACCCACAGATTTATAAACTCAGCAAAACACATTCTCCATCCAGAAGTAGAATGCAGGTGTTATGTGAGCCAAAATATAAAATACTTGAAAGCAAAAAAAAGAGTTACAAGAAAATAATAAGTGTATTAAGGGAGAAAAGAGACTGTTACAAAAGGTAATGAGGAAACAGGTGGCTGGTCTTCTAGGTGGTCAGATCCCAACGCTTCACCTTGAATCTGAAGGAGCACAACAAGCAGGGAGGTATACAATCTTACTGACTGAAAGGACCCCCTTTCCCCCAACAAAACCCCAAACCAAATGAAACAAAATTTAAAAATTCTGCCAAAAAAATGCCCAGAAATTTTCCTAATAAAAGGATGTCGGTGCCTGAAAGTCACAATTATCAACCAAATCTCATTATAAGACAATGGAGTTTTTAGGCTAAATGCTTTTCAACCACTTACGATGCTGCTTAGAAACATCCAATGTTAGTCTTTGCATGCAGCCTTATAATTTTATTAATTAAATATGCCATGAACATATCAATTTCAATTTTGAGAACGAAGGAAATATTTACTTTGCTAATGTCAAAAATTCTTGTAGCCTTTTCAGAAGAAGCTGAAAAATGCTTACACTTCAAAGAAGGCAAAGGACTTGCAGCAGGTACCTTACTTTCATGTCAAGACATAATTTTTCTATTCTGAAAACTGTCCTAAATGTATGCTTAAAGGCATTGTTTAAAATAAAGCCTTAAAAAAAAATCTCTGTCTCCATTTACTAGAGTATCATTGATTTTCTGTAGTTAATTCCCACAGAGAGACTACTGCTGCAGTAACACTAGTTTGTTCTTGTGGCTAAAAATTTCTTATTGTTTTAGAAACTCAAAAGAGAAGGGGCAGAAATGTTTTGAGTTCACTGTGCTTACTGAACTGGACAGCTCTGAATATGTGAAATACTATTTAAAAAAGAAGAATTTAAGAAAATCAGATTCAAGTCATCACAGTGGACTGCCTAAATTATTGATTTAGTGTATATATAAAATATGAGAGAAACAGAAAAACGTGAACATCATGGGCTGACATACTGTTAACTGCAACTTCAGCAAAACACAAACATATTTGCTTCCTTGTACTGTAACTAAGTGCATGTGCAACACCCCAGCAGATAGGCATATGCGCAAAAAAAAAGCATTTTGTTCAATAATCAGAATGAGGTGGCTAGTGAAACTGGAATAAAGGTAGAATATTTTTACACTCTCTTTTTTCTTTTTTTCTTTTCCTGAAATAGGCACTGCTTTTTTCCTTTTTCTCTTTTTTTCTGAAATAGGCACTGCTTTATATAATTTGTGGGCAGAGTGCCCCATGATCAGCTGGAACAAAGAGGGAATTTGCTGAGGAACAAAATAGAGAAAATATTTCTGCTCCTCTCAAATGTTTATATGAAAGTTTGGCTGAATTTCACAGACATGGGAGAAATAGCATATAATTTTCCATACTTCTGTAACTTGAAATGCCCTTTCCTTGGAAAATGTGCTTTTTCTGGAACATACTGGTGCAACGAAAAAGGGACTGCACCAAACAATTAGTGAAGTTCTTACAAAAATATTTGTAAGGAAACAAATCAGTTGTTTATTTTTACTCTAGACCAGACCAGACCAGGCTAATAGCAAGTACTCTAAGGTCTGAGTGAAGTAGTGTGCAGATAGTTACTTATTATTTGTAGCTACTGAGTTCAAAGGTTTTAACATAAAAAGAATTATATGGAAGGCAGAATACTTCTTTGCAAGTAATTTACTATTTTATACCCTCATGTCAGTATTTTTGGTGTCTTCTGAAAAGTGTTGGTAGCACAGGAAACACAGAAGCTGAAATTATTAGCTATTGTAACTGCCACAGAACAAATTGGTGATTAAAGTGCAAAGGAATAAATTTTATTTGTCTTATTTGTTGAATAAATTGTCTAAATTCCATGGCAGAATGTCTAAATTCAAGGGCAGAAATTTAAACGATTTTCTTGCTAATAAGTAATCTGGACACTGTTAGCACTAAAGAGAATAATAGGACAGAACTTTGTCACTGCAATTTTATTTTTTTCCTTCCTATATTTCTTGGCATTTATAATTAGGGAGATAGCTTCATAAAACTCACTTACAAATTGAATGTCAGAGAAAATCTCTAGTGCTAACCACTTTACTGAGGCCAGATTATACATGCTTATCAGTGATAAAAGAGTGAGAACAATCTTAATTTTGTATTTTTCACATTCTAGGTCCAGTTCTACTGTGAAGTAGGATTCTGCACACCAAACTGGCAAAAGAGGAAATATAAAAGATACTTTGTGAAAGTTTATAGTGCTTTTACTTCACTTCTGCTTTATTTCATGAGGGATTTCCCACAGATTTATTACCAGCTGCAGCCACATCCATCTGTGAGGTGTTCTGTTTACCAAGGACTGACTCTGGCCCCTCCCTGTGCGGGTATTTATCTTGAGTTTGAAACTTTGAAGAAAAAAGTGCTTGCTTTACTCAGTGACTTAGTATATACTGAGACCAGTAAGGCACACCCTCAAACATAGTGTATTCACTCTGGTGATCAAAACTGAGTCGTTTCCCCCAGGCAGGCATCACAGATTAAAAGTAAGGCAGAATGAGGACAGTGCATTAGAAGCTGTTTACGCTGCTGTATATACTCTTTCACCTTTCTTGGACCAAAATAAAAATAAGCTTTTTATTTTTACAATTTTAAAGTCATACTGAAGAATTAATACAATAAATCCTATCCTGTAAGTTCCATATCCCAACCACTTCCCGGGTCCAAGACCCTATAAGCTGCTTCCTGGGTCTCCTACTCTTCTACAAGTTCAGCTTGATGCTCACCAGCGAACAGATACAGACACTCCTTTCACAGTCATCCCATACTCATGGGTCCCCCCAAACTCACAGATTCCCCCAAATATCAGCACAGACCCTCTGCCCTGATACTCCTTGCTCTACCAAGAGCCTTCTACTCATTGGATGGTCTAGCTTGAAGCTTGCTAGTGAGTGAGGCATGAAAACACCATCACACATTGTTTTGGGGCAGACACAGGCACTTGGTCCCCTCCAGCAGCGGGCACTAGGCACAGGGGCTCTGACTTCCAGTTCTGCCCCAGGTGCCAGCACTGAGCCCCTCATCTGCCTCACTCATACCGGTCCCCCGATTAGCTGGTGCTCAGGACGCGCACCCTTCCTGTCCCAGTATCTGATAACGGAGTCCTTCACCCGCTCCAGCAGCTGGAACTGAAGTCATTTGTTCTTTCCAGTTGGTAGCACCACAGACCTCCTATGTCCCAACTCTGACTGCAGGTGGTGGCACCAAATCCACTCATTTATATACCCTGAATATAACTTTAATAACGTTCAGTACAGAATACACCCAAATATGTCTTCAGTCTTAACATTTTCCCACTCTGTATTTGTACAGAGATGAGGTTTTGGTTGTTTTCATGCCATTATCCAATATTCTAGCACCTTGTAATATTAAAGTTGTAAGAGAGAAGTGCTGTGAAATTTCCACAGAGCCAAGACCTGATGCGTAATTCCTTTGTAACTAAGACGTCAATTTTGCTGTGATTCCTGCCAGAAGATCCTTCCACATTTTGCACTCAGGAACCTTGGATGGGGCTGAGAGGTCTGTCTGCAAAAATCAGGGCACGAAAGCTGCCAAAATTTGAAAGAAGTGCTAAGATCATTTGGCCACCTCAATAACTCTACTCCTTCCTTTCTTCTCCCACTCCTTTCTGTGAAGGAGAAAATCATAGTTGAAGTGCTAAGAGCTGTGATAGGAAAATTACATCTCTTAAAACATTTAAATTTTTCCACCCCCTAACTGCAAATTGCCAAACAACAGATTGCAAAGGCAGCTTTGACTACTAGGCTTACAAGTTCCATACCATTTGCCTGTTAAGTTCAAGACGGAAAGGTAGCCTGAAAACTGCCAGTATTTTTTGTTTATTTTTTGGCAATTCATCTGTTTCAAGAAAGATTGAGATAAGGTGGAAAGAATGAAAACAAGGAGAAAAAAAAAAAGTTGTCAGCCAAGAGCAAACAAATTACATATGCATGCTACAGAAACCAGGCACATCTCACGAGTCTCCCCCTCAATGGATTCCGCGCTGCCAGACTGACGGAGTATGTTCTCCGCAGGGAGTGTCTTCACACTGCTGGGATCTCAGGTCTGCCTGTCTCCGCTCTGGACTAGCCGTTCAGCTCTGTTTTACGTCTTTTAGTCTATTTTAGCTCCAAACTGAAGAGATTGCTCATGAGGTTTCTGTTTGTGCTGCTTCCTTCTTGGATCTCTCTAATAAAATTTTCAACGAAAAGGTCAATTAGGGCAGCTTTCCTGATTTATATTTGCAATCCAAAAAGGACTAATATTGTACATTCTGTTCCAAAGCTCTTTTAATTTTGGATTAAGGAAAAAAAAAAAAGACAAAATGAACATTTGTAGGTGGAAAAGTGGGACCAAGATGTACATATTATCATTGCTGATAGGATAATTGACTTAGATGACTTAAGGAAACTTCTTTTCAGCCCCTCTGCAACTGGTACAGTGATCAGGGAGGTCTGGAAGTCTAGTGTTCTCTCTGGAAGTTTCCCCTTGGAGAACTAGCAACATAAAGTGAATTGAGACCATATTCCTTACATTTTAAAGCTGTCATTTTGATCAGGATGGTTTTGCCATCTTGTTTATGTATGTTGTCTTTCAGTCTCTGGATTCAGGGAAGAAAGGGACACTAGTTGCAAAACATTAATTAATCAATTTTATTAATTAAATCAGCAATCCCTAAAGCTGAGGATAGAACTTTTTAAAGCATAGTAATAAATTGATATAAATGCATGTGAAGTAAGACTAATTTCCTCTTGATTTTCTGCTTAAGTGGTCATCAGGAGAACAAGTTCACATTAAAATGTTTTGTCAAAAATAATATTAACAAGACAGACCAATGAGCTGAGCTGAGTGACTGGCACAAGTAGAAGTTACATAAACAAGGAAAAGTAATTCTATAACTCTAAGAGATTTACATTAAGTACTCTATTACTATAGAGTAATTCTATAACTCTAATGCTCCGAATTTAAAACTAGTTAAGAGACAAGAAGTAAGGTAATTATTGATAAAGATGGATAGATTTGCAAAGAATTTTGGTGGTACACTGTAGCTAGTAGTAAAACTACATTACCTTATGTTGTTTGTCAAAAAGAGGAAGGACTACAGAATGCTTCTTGAAGATCAAGTGAAACAAGAGGAGATGGGCTCAGATGTTATCATTTATTAATGATAATGCTCTTCATTATAGGTGGTTTCAAACTAATGTGTCTAGAATTCTGGCATAGAAATTAATTCAAAATTCTAGGAAATAGAATACGTGATAAGCCTTGTACTGAAAAACTGGAATATATGATTTCTACTGCAATAATAGATAAGTTGCCTAATACATTGATATTTTATGGTCCCAGGGTATGTGATTAATTTACTCTGCAAGTGCTATACACGCTATATAATCTGTTTAATATAAAGCCTATATTTTAAGGATATACAATACTAATGAAATTAAAACTCTGTTGTACATTTGCATTTCTAACTTTTCATTGAATCTGTAATAAATATTGGCAGATTATGTCAACTTTATTGCCTTTCAAAAAATCACAAGAAACAAGATAAAACATAATAAATTTAATTCTCAAAAGTGTGTTGATAATCTCACATGGTATTTACCACATACTTAAAAGATAATTTTAGACAGATTTTTTTAAATCATAATTTTAATTCATATTTAAGTAAAGTCTTTTTCATGGCTTTTCTACAGAAGTGCCTCCTTTTGCTAAGAGTGTATTCAACATTTGCAAGCTTTAATGCATAGCAAAGCTTACTGAGTTCTAAAAAATAATCTAAATTTCTTTGTTGCAGTTATCTATCTATCATCATCATCGTCATCACACATCATCTAGTAACTCTTTCAGTTCAAGAAGAATTTTACATTTCTCATCTTTAAAATTCATAATTCACAGATTTTATAATGCTGTCATGCTGATAATGCACTTCTGTAATTGTGCTGTACAGCAAATATTTCTGTGTGCAAGTTTTAAAGAGTTATTCGGCTGAATAATGTCACAAATCAGAGGCTCTATCTAAAATGCCAGTGTGTTCTTTCCATTAATATCACAGGAATGAGACTGGCATTATTACCAATGCATAACAAATGAGATTCAATGAGTAACTGCAAGGCACATTGCCTCGTGTACAGCGGTGCTATCCTAAGTATAAAATGTTATCCACTACATAGTAAGACACACATTTTGTAAGATAAGAAAAGATAATCCTTTAAAAATGATACACGGGAGTTAAAGGCAATACTATGTCAGCCTATCTCTGTCGCATAACCAAAGCTGGAACCACTAAGCTGGACATTGAAGTATTTTGTAAAGGCTTTAAAAACAGGCAATATGTGTTCTGAACAGTTGTATCCAATATCCACAGGAACTCTGTCATATGTGAGCTGCTTCGGCGCCCCCTCACTCTCACGTGTTGTCTTTTGCCAAGCTTTGGCAACTTACGATTGCAAGGTCATTGTCCTGGGTTTGGCTGCAATAGCGTTAATTTTTACACAGAGCTCGGAGGGGCAAAGCCTGACCTAAACCAACCAAGGGGATATTCGGTATGAAATAAGGCAAGAATGCATCGTAAAATATGCCTTAATAATAACAACTAGTAAATAAATTATATAGGCAATAAGTATTTGCTTTACCTCTCCCTTCCTTCTTAAAGTGTTATGAAAAAATAATTATCCTTTAACTGGATAACAGAATAATATCAATCAAAAAAATTATTTAAAATATTTTCAATCATCTTTTTTTGGTTGTTTGATTTTTTTTCAATCCGTTTTATCTACAAGATAAGATTTGAAAGGTACATTTTCTGTAGGAATACTTAGGATTGGTTAAACAGAGCAGTACCATTTACATTAAGTACAGTAGGTATTGTATGTCAGTATTTCAGTCAGTCAAAAATTAATACTTTCTAGGCAAGCACACCATCATACTATTAATAATATTTTATATTATTTTACATATGAGCTTGCTGTGTCATTAGAACTCTCAGTATGAAATCAGGTGTTAATATATGCGTAAGGAAGGAGCTATAATTTTTGTCAATGCCTCACGAATAAGATAGAAATCCAAATCTCATTTTCGACTGAGGAAGGAGCTATAATTTTTGTCAATGTCTCAGGAATAAGATAGAAATCCAAATCTCATTTTCGAGTGATTTGGGAATATTTAGATAAATTTTGGAGCCCATCTGTAGTATCAAGGTGCTTGAACACCTCAAGGTTCTTGGATGTATGTATTAAAATTAGTTTCGAAAGAGGACTTGATACATTAAGATGTATGTTTGACTTCTAAACAACAAAATGCCGTTTTTGCTCAGTACCTGTAGATGAGTACCAAAACACCGTCGAATTGCTCCATTTGCTCAGGGACAGCCTCACAGTCCTTTTATTCTCATGGTTACACGTCTCAGACTTGAAAGCTATACATAAGCAGCTTAAATTCCTGGCAGTCTAAAATGGGAGACTGTAGCTTGCAAAGGTCTGTTGATGTTGGTTCCTGAACATAGACCCTGTGTTCCAGACATGTGCCCATCTTCTAACCTCATGTGTTCTAGTAGGAACTCTTATACACACTTCTAGGTGGTCCAGCAAAACACCAAAGTCAGCCAGAAAACATTTTTTTGAAACTGTATTGCAGATTACAACTTGTCATTGTGACATTATGTCGTGTGTATTCATGGTCTTATTAAGATAAAATTATCAGGGTAACTGTATTTTTGAGGGCCAGACTGAAAATACTTCAGTGTAAAAATGACTCTGTGTCATATTTAGGGCACTGACATGACGTAAAGAAGAGGATAAGACAAGTTAATGGTAATTTCCAAAAGCTATAGAGTGATTCATCTACCAACATATCTTCCCATATGCTTTTTCCTTGTATAGATCCAATGTGATAATATCTGAGTAAGTTAGAGATAATGAGAAGTTTTCTGGTTCATGATAGGATTTTAATATGGAACACTTTAAATATGACTCCATGTGTAAAATCTATTTATTATACTATCTTATGAAGAACTCATCATGGTGGGCGTCTCAGTTTCAGAACAATACTGTGACATGTTGAAAATGAGAAAATTATTGGTTACATCGCAAAGTAATTAGAGAGTTTCTGCAAGTTTGAGTTAGGTCAACAAAAGGGACTATGTACTTGGATATTGAAAAAGTGCTACTAGAAATTAATTAATTCACAGTTACAAAAAAATCACAAAATCTTCACAAGCAATTGAATTTGTAAATTTTTAAAAATATGTTTTGAAATTAATTTTTATATTTCTCCTTCTGCTTTAGTACGACAGAAAACTTTCTTAAAAAAACACCCAAACTACTTTGTTGGCTGGTTACATAACCTGACATTTTATATGCTGGCTGACTGAATTATACACACACACACACATATACATATATATATATTTATATTTATATCTCTAATTAATATTGTATAGTTTTTTTGTAGCTTCTGGGATCACTGTTCAAACTTCACTTTGGATTTTGTTTTGAATATCATAAATTTTACTTTTCACTTTAAATGAAAGACTACTTTTTTTTTTCAGAAAACAAACATGAAAGCCAAAATGTAGTGAAATTAAATATTCATGGGGAAAAATATCCTCAGTAAGACATATTTTTAAGCAGGGATATATCTTTTTTTTTTTTTCAGTCCAAACTCTATAAAAATACTTGAGAAATTTTACCACTGCATTCACTGTTGTCTAGAGCAAGCATTCTTGTGTAGATTCAGTAAGCTTCCTAAAGGATTTCAGTTTAATTGCGCTCCTAACATACTTGAAGTTAGAAACAGTCTAAAACATTTTGCTAAGTTTTTACCAAGGTAACTTAGAGAGCTCCAGCTGAGAAAATGCATTAATAGTAGAAATAGAAGCCCAATCTCTAGCAGTATGACACTGTCTTTGCTGCATGTTCTGGGAACTATAAGTGAAGTGCAAGACAAAAGATATTTTTAATAGCGTATTTCTAGTTGTCTTAGGTTCATCTTCTACTGTTTTATTTGTAGTGGTAACAGTTACTAAGTAGCATCTGCAACAGCTCATTACTCTACTTTTCTTATAACTGGCTTTTTCTGCTTTTTCCTTTTTCCTTTTTTTTTTATTACTCTGCCCTTTTATCTTCCTACTAATACTTTATTCTCCTGACGAAATGAAGCACATCTTGAATCTTTGTTTAACTTCTGTGTGAGCCTGAAACAAAATAAATGTTTCATTTTATTCATATAACAGTCACAATTTAGTTCAGACTTCAATTGTTACATTGTTCTTTATAACTGACATTGATATTTGCTATAATGAATATATTTGATGTATTTGATCAATAAAAGAGGAACACCTGCTTACCAATAGGGTATATCTTAGTGGAATATCTTTTCCTTCTGATTTGAATTCTGAACCTAAATGATATTTCAAAGTTGGGAGCCTGGAAACTACAATTCGTAACACCACTGGATAAGAAAATTATTATTTCAGCAAAAATAGTGACTTCATTAGATATTCCAGTTTTCTCTGTCTCATTTCTCAGTGTCCCAAATGTGCTATTCCTCTCTCTTTTGTATCATGGATAGTGACAGTATCTCCTTACATGCTACTAACACGTTCCTGTGTTCCCCAAGTACAAGATCCTTTTCTCCTCAGCAGCTTCAATGATAGTCATAGCTGGGTAAAACTCAGACCTATTGTTCTGTTCTAAGTCTGGAATTAGTTGTTTCTGTTTCACATCTGAATTTGGAAATAAATGCCCTAAGTCTCACTTTTAAAAGTATATTATTTAATTTATCTATTAAAAATACTATACACATACATGTCTTAGGGACATCTTGAGCTCATGGCATTGACACTAGTACTTCAGCTGCTTCTTAAAAACGATGCCTCAATAATCAGACACAGGATAAAATGGCAAATACTACTGTAAGTTTGCGTTATGCTGTTCTTCTAGCAGTGAAGATGGCCGATACATGTTGAAAAATCATAGCATTATCTTAGGATTTTAGCAGTAGATGTATGTTTGAAGGATTTGCTACCAGAAAGGAAAGAAGGTATCTGTAAGTGATACTGAGGAATCTGAGGCAAAGATTGAGCATCTTTTTTAAAGAAAACACATTATTTGTGTTTCTGCAAAAAAGGGTAAAGGATGGTCCGCAAGGTGATGTGAATTATGACCTCCTAGAAATAAAACAGGATCTATCAGTAACTGTCTGAGGTAATGTTCAATATAAAGAGTGCTAAAAAAAAATGAAGAACAAAGCCTTAGTTTTATTTTAAAAGCCATTAGCTGCTGTGATATTTCTGACACAACTCAACCAAAGATCCTACATTTTGTCTGTTAGCATTTATTATTATCAAGTCATCTACAGCTTGCCATTTACAGCCTCCCATTCTTTCCTGACGAAGGCAGAGTTAAAACAATAAGTCATGATTTAGGAAAGATGCTTTGATTTAAAATAGCATGCATGATGGAGAAAGATTTGTTTCCTATCTGAATGACATCTGAGGACGACCTTCCAAAACATGCAGCTGTTATCTATCTGAAACATGCATCAAATTAAATGTGTTCTCTTGTCCTGTCTGTAAAACATGTATTATGAAGCATTACATCATTGATATGTAATGAAAAAGAAAACTCTGCCGTCACTGAACATCTGGAACTGCACTGGTGATGGAGTGCAGCTGTTGCCTTTTATGTGAACTGCGATACACAACTACACGGAGGCATTTACTTCAAAATCCTTTACTTACGGAATAATGTGTGACAGGAATATGCGTTTCTACTTCATCCTACGCACAGTGTTCAGAACGCTATCAAACACACACAGAGATATACATACAGTATTTCTAAGGGAAGTTTGCAAAGTATAAAGCCTTATCCCTTGCAAGATTCCCTAGGAACCGCATATCTTAAATCATTGTGAATCATTGAGGAATTCAGTCACGCAATCTTGCAAATAAATACTGATAAAAATTGGCATGAAACGGATCAAATACTTGGGGTGCATTATTTGTACCGTTGTTAATGTTTCTTTTCTCCTTTAGAGCACTGTTTAACTGTGTCCTTGTCCAATTTTCTTTTCATGTGACAGAACGGGCTGCAATCTGAAGTGAAAATTTTTGTCTATGTTTTGTGTTGCTTCTGTCTTATGTACAGCATTTTAATTAAAATAAAATAAAAAATGTGTAGACACATTGCCCTAGTAAAGCTCACCTTTTTAGTCAATCTGGTCATCCTGCCAAATGTCAGTTGTGAGTAACTTTTTCAATGACTCTGAATACCAGACAAATAGTCACATTCTTGTCTCATAGAATATAGCCTTACCTAAATAGTTTTCTCTTTCCCTTTTGAGCATATCCTTATCAAGCTTCCAGGGAGTTTATTAATTTCTACAGTTTATCCCACCGTACACTCTTGGCCTTAGCATGATAAATCAACGAAATTCAGTAGTGCTTCCTCAGAGCCCTATCTACACAGTACTTGTTACTTTTCTAAATACTGTGTATAAAGCTGTACACTTTAAATGAAAGACCAGGTAGATCCACATAGCTGAGTTTTTAAAAAGAGGAGCGATAAAATGTGCAAGAGAATGTTTAATTTTCTGACAGAGAATAGTTTACACTTCTTAATTAAAAAGCTGATTTCTACATACATTTCCTTATTTAGCAAAGCAGATGGGTGGCCCAAACAAGCTGTTACCCCTTGCAGAGAGAGCAGTCCGGACAGGCAGAGGCTCCTACAACTGGGCAGAGCAGGACTGCACTACACCAGCTCCCCTCCACTACTATCAACGTTAATACTTCCTACGAGTTCTTCCCACATAATTCCAGGTGTGACATGAGAAGCACAGTTACACTAACCCTCTGTCCAGTCAACTGAGAAAGCTAGCAATTTAAAGAAACTGACTGAGTATAAATTGCTTTTTGTCCCCGTCTTTTCAGTTTAGGTGGGAATAAAGCCCGTTCTGAGGCTTCAGGGCACAGTGGGGCTGACACTTCAACAGGGACATTTCCTTAGCTCTTCTGATGGTTCAACCCTTCTTGCTGCATTATTGTTTTGAAGTATCAGGAACAGATTACACAGTTGGAGTATACACATCCAAATGCCAACAGTAAAGAGACTTAATTGAATAAGTTTTTAAAAATAGATTAATTTCAATAATCTTCTCTTATATTGGCTAATGTTAGACAAGTGAAATATTATAGCAAGATCTTGCTAAAATCTCCCAGGAAGAGCAACCCATAAAGGTGTTATAAATGAAAAGATGTCTTTCACAATTCTTTTTCCCCACAACATCGCATCCCCCTTTCAAAACTGTAACCAAGATAACAGCAAGTAAGATGTCCTACACAGATATATTAACCAATCTATGGATTTTTCTGTTAAGCTTTAGTTCTATAGTAAAAAGAAAAGATTAAGCTTATATTTCTTTAAAGGGATGAGCTGGAAGGTGACTGTGCTATAAAATGAAGACCCTAATTTTTCACGGTCTTCAATTTTGTAGATTGTTTGCCTGTATAGAACACTTAAAATACTACTAGTATAGATTTTGACAATTCTACACTAGCTCTCTGCCCTTTTTCTGTGAAACTGCAGAGCCCTTTTTGAAGCCTTGCTGAAGTTACCAGGACAATTCTTTTGATCCCTCCTCCTTATCTCCACCCCCCATTTTCAGATTAATTCTGCATGAGCATAACTGTATACAGAGTTTCCTTCATCTCTATGACAAAGTGCCATAGCTGTGCATTAATTCTAAAATCCTAAAATATTAGTCAAAAGCCAACGCATTAGCAACAGTAAATGGATATTTACGTATTAATGGATACACAAATGGCAAAGCATTTTCCAAATTCAGTTGGTATTTCAACATCGTAGTTGCTCTACAATAAACTAAAACCCAGAAATACGTTTTAAGATACTTAAATTCCATTTTAATCATGTCTTTATTTAGCATTTGCTAAATCAACTACAAAGAAAGTACTGAAAGAGATTCTTTGCTAATGAGTTGCTCAGATCAAGCACTTTCTTTCCTTTCTGTCCCTTCATGAAGCCCAAAATTTCATGTCTGGGGAAATTTCTAATGATATTCTGTATTCGTTATAAAAAAAAAGAATCTGAGAAATGAATTTCCTTCATTATTAATATTTTCGCAGGTAGAAAGCCATGATTATTGTTGCATGCTGTCTTGGATAGATCATATTCAGAGACATTTTTAGTCACAGCTTTTCATTTTATATTCTGCATATATCCAGTTTAATTTTGCAAATCTGTGAGACTCACTGATTTTAACGAGATTGCTAAAGTAATAAATGAAAATTTTAATGTTCACAAAACATAGGTTTGCTGTGGACCATTCCCAAAGATGATAAACAAGAAACGTTCTCAAATCAAAATTGGACATACCAGCAGTAACGGCAGGTGCACTTTCAGAATTCTTTTTTGGTGCTTTTGCAATATGGGTCATAATAATCCCTCATTATGCCAAAATGTCAATATTTTAATCTCTGGTATGAAGGAAAACAATTGTGGTGTGTGTGATAGTTCGTATGAACAGCCAGAGCACAAGCCTTTCATCACCTATTTGAAGCCTGAGGAAATAACATTTATGACAAATCACATTATGTTTTTGATAAATATATATGGTGTATTTTATAATGATATTAAAATGAAGTGAAGGGAAATTTGAAACAAAAGCCAAGAATCCAGTCTCGTTTTCTCTGTGCTTCAGGATAGTGGCACAAATGATGAAATTGTGGAAGTACAATGAATGTACTCGTCAAACGTTGCACAAGTTCCAATGAGATATACAACACTTGTATTAATCCTGCAGTGTGTGTATGCATCATATTTCTCTGAATATTCAAAAGCAGTTCTTTAAAAATATAGAAATTACCAAAATTAAGAAAGAGCTCTTAAAAAAGTTAAGTTAAATATGTGTTATTTCTGCTGGACAATGACACCTCCATCTTTATTGAATAAAATGCATCTTCAACATGTGTTGCTGGAATTTCAGAAACTTCCAGAATACCAGCTTCATGCTGGCAGATCGTACAGATGAGCCTGGTACCACTATTATTACTGTTACCAACAATGAAGAAATGCATGCAGACTAACATGGAAAGAGTTAACAATAAACATACACTTCTTAAAAAAATACCTTTGCATCATCTCACTTTCTTTCCTCACTGTCTTTACCATTATGAGTCACACCTGTCCTAAGATTCATATGAAATGATTCAACTGTGATTGGAAAATATTGTATTGGTCTACACTTCAAAACATTTTGCTTGAACTTATCCCAAACATTGCCTTCAGCTTCTAAGCACCTACCTATAGATATGTGTGACAAAGTTTGCCCTAGAAAACTGCAAAAAATGATCTAAGGGAATTCATTAACTAAATTAAAGGTCAAACAGTGGTCTCAATTAGTGTGGCTGGAATTTCCTCCTGCAAATCCACCATCCGTTGTGTGAGAAGGTTCCTGCCAAGAAATCCCTCACTATAAAGATAAGATTTTGGGGGTACGAAACTTACAACTGCTCAGATATGATGTTAAGCACATACACTTATATGAAGGACAGATTTCAAAGATGGCAGATGTTTCTGACAGCTGATGTATGACTGGTATGCTCAATAAACTATAGCTATCACAATCCATACCTTTTTTGCTGCTTTTTCAGGGGCATGATTGCATGAATATTTTTTGTATATGCTGCTAATGTGTTTTTTTTCCAGAAAAAAAGGTGAGTCAGGCTTGCAGAAAATAGCTTGGAAAGCAGACATTTGTAACAGCTGATGTTTCTGTGATGCGGGGAGGGTGTCAATGACCAGAGAATTCTGACTGTCAAAACACTGGGCGTGCTCAGCAGCCAAGAAGAAAGACATGGGTTGAAGCTAGCTCAAGCCCCTTGCTCTTCTCATTTTTTTTTATAGTTGTCTAATTTTTATGTATTATGTTGGACTGAACCATGAATTCATTCCCCCCATGCTGGTCTGTCTACCTTGGAGATAGAATCATGCTCTTTTTATGAACTCAGGGAGAAACATTTACACCACCAGTTGATCCACACAGCTGTTGATAGCTGTTGGCAGGGAAGGCCATGCTCCAGTTCCCTTTGTGGTGAAATAAAGTCGTCTTTCCAGCAGCTCTGGTCAGACATGCAGTATTATTCCCTGAACTTCATGGGCACATCACGTTTGCCCATCTCCTCCAAGCTTTCCTCCATTTAGGAGGTTTATTCAGTGAGTCATGTTCCACCCATGGGGACCTGTAAGTCACAGGGGGGCTGTTGAGTTTACATACGTATCTACCAAAAATTTAATCAAATAATACATTTTTAGCCGAAGTTTTTGGGAATCTTAAAGTTATTGCTCTAAATAAAGTGCAGTAAATTTAAATCGATATAAAATAAACAAACCATATTAAGACATTTTGGAAGACTTTAAAATAATTCAGTGGACCTCTAACAATTCTTCACTGAAATATTAATAATGAATATGAAGCAAAACCATTGCAAAATATATGTTGAAAAAACTTAATTTCAATTAAGTCACTGTACTGATGAAGCAGAAAACAGTTTTAGAGGTAATAGAAATAACAAGTCCTGGATTTATGAGAAAACGTACATTACATCGGAATTCTGCTACACTGCACGTTGTAATGGAAACTGAATATTGAGGAGGGTGAAGCAGTAAGATTTTTCTCAGTATGTTCAAGGTATGTCTTAGTATGATTTTAGAAAACTATTAAATAAGTCCAGCTCCTCATATAATGTGAAAATATACATATATACAAGGTAAGCATGTAAGCCAATGTTTTTAAACACATTCAAGAATGTAACTGTTGGTCTTAAAAATATTATAGCAGGAAATAAGAGTAAAACAATATTTTCTTCTGCTATGAAGAGTCTTTGAGCTTTTGAGACAGTATTATACTTGGCTGATATTTAATAATTTGTCTGGTTCCTTAAGGAATGCAGCAGTGATTACTTCCAATTATTTGAAAAGTTTAATTAATATTTTACTTAATGAATGCCTTAAGAAAGGATAGATTAGCTTTCTTACACTTGGTTGCACTTTTGAACACTAAGTCTTTATGCATTCCTCAAAATGAAACAAAACCTCTTCAGACAAAATTTGTCTAAAGAGCTGTTCATTTTTCTAATCTTTTTGATTCATCATCCCTAAAAGTGTAGGACATCATGATCTGCCACTCCTTCTGGTTTATCCAAACTGTACCAATCTAATCATTAAAAGGATGAAAGGCTTTTTCCCTTCCTCTGAAGAGAATAAAATTCACTGTCTTGGTTTACAAAAGTATTTAGATTAGCATTTTCTACAACAATCTGAATTTCATTAGATTAACAATATACATGGAATATGTCACTTAAAGATTCTACAAAAAATTAAATCATTACCCAATATTCTGTAGAAAACATTTTGAAGGTATAAATCCTACACTGCAAAAATAAATGACCTAATGAGGGAGCAATTAGATCTGCAGCTGCAGTTAAGTAAGTGATTAGCAACAGCTGCAATAAAAACCTAACAGTAAGGTCATATGAAGTATCTGCTCCTAGAGATGTTAAAGTTCATTTTATCAAAAATTCTTTCTATTAGATATCTAAGACTCTGTGTCCTGGTTTTAGACAGAAACCTATTCATGAGTAGAGCAGAAAGACTGGGAAGCAGATGAGTGGAAACCTTTTTGCTTTCTTATAAGATGAGGCTCATCAGGCTGATGGTAGGACCTTCACATTATTATATTCAAGAATTAAAATGCCCTGGTGTAGTCCTGGAAATAATGGTTCTTATTCCACTTTAAAATGGGTGCAACAGTAAACATTCTGAAATAATATATTACAAGTGGGCTATTAATTGAAGGACTTATAAATGCATCTAGGAAATATCCATGCAATGATAGACGCTGATCAATGACTATAAAATCAAGATGCGTCTTTAGAGAACCAGAAAGAAAGAAGCAACAAAATGTACAGATAGATGCTGGTGATTCTACTATTCCAAAAGTAGCAATGTTTCTCACTGAGCTACTAGCTCTGAAGATTAGTAACAATAAAAAAACCTAAACCCTCCAACTCTTGTTAGGGGCAGTTTAACAGGCATCTGGGAACCTTGTTCCGGGGCACAGCATGACTTGAAGCTCTTATATAAGCAGGGGAAGACAGGGACTGTTATGACAAGAGCCTGCTGTTCTGGAAGGGAAATTGGTAAATTAGTGACTAGGTGGATCAACCCCTCAGTTCTGTGTTCTTGAAAATCTACCAAGATCCTCGAAACAAGAGAATGCAACCCCTCAGATGCAGAAAAGTAAGTTGTTCTGGTCCTAGGAAGAAGTACCAGGAAAAACATGGTTTTCTCACAGTCTTTTGAGAAGTCTAAAGCTGTTACATACTGAGCTCGTCTTGGCTGAGTTACTCATATTTGAGTTTCAGATGGCTTTCAGTTATTACTGTGAATTCTGTCCAGCAATTCCAGCAATGGGGAGTGGGCACATGAGGCAAAAATTCCTTCTGACCTCCTAAGATATCAGGAAAAGACTTTTTTCACTCCCTAGCTTCAAGCTGATGTAGTTGCTGTAAATGCAAGCACGCGCATTTTGCTCACTATTGTCTTCATGCTGAAAGTGAAAAAGTGTGTGCCTCACCTATTAAAATTTCAGAACGATTATATAAGCCTATATATGACACCCTTCTTATTTCTTTCTAAACTACTTGTATGATGTGTAATCACTCTCAGATTCAAATAAAGTCCATTGATTTTAGTCTTTAACCTAGAAAATGTAACATCAATAGTCATTTATTTCTATGATGCTGGTAGAAAGAAGAGAAATACACATTAGATAATAGATGTCAGCAAAGGGCCTTATGCTTTGTAGTTACTTAAAGTTTACCCTTTGTAACTTGGAAGGGTAAAAAAGGCAAATGATTATGGGACGGTAAAAATATACCCTGAAAATATTAGTCACAAAGTGCACTATAAAAGCATTCATTCAGGAAGATGAGAAACAACTCATCGCCATTAAAATGTCACAAAATTTGCAGAGGCCAGTATTTCTTTGTGTTAGAGGCTATGAACATAATGATTATGCAGTTATAATGCTGGGATAGCTGCATAAAACATTTTTATTTCACATGACTGTTTTCAGTCTTTCTGTGCTGATTTCAAGTTGACTTCCAAAAGAGCAGTCATTCTCAGTCATTTTGAGGGCAGCCAAGTGAACCAAAAGGTCAATTTAATTAAAAAGGAAGAGAAGTTCAGCCCACAGGGAAAAGGGTCCAGTAAAATGCCAAAGGAGTTTGTACCAGAGAAGTACAAAGTAAACAATCCAAAACAATAAAAAAAAATCCACATTGGTGTCAAAAATATAAAAACAAAAGAAGAGTATGTGACCTTTTCCTGCATTAGAAAGAAATGATCTTGTCTACATAACAGAGAAATACTGTTCATTATATATACGGGATAAAACTTTCAGTTAGGAAATTTTACTACCATTTTCTCAGAGACTCAGAAAATACTCTATTTTAATAAGCACTTTGAGGGGTGGGAGAATTAAAGTGAAACCTGTTTTGAAGTTGGTTTTCCCCTGAAAGACATGCTTAATGAGTTTAATACCAATGTGAGTCATCGATCATTTCAAAAGCTTCAAAGAAAAGATACAATTTTAGTGTTCAACTGTGGTTCAGTTAAATTCATCAAGAACAGGAGACTTAAACATCTATGGCCTTTGCAACTCCTTTAGTCAAACAAAAATTTACCAATGAAAATTAAACTTACTCTGCATTCTGTTGAGTCTGGCTTATGTGTTGGAAAGTACTTAGAAGTGAATTTCAGACTCCAAGTTTTCTGAAATAATTTGTAAACCATACAGAAAGGGACACCAGAGAAGCACATTAAAAATAATCATTAGCTGCTTCCCACTACAGCATCCTTGCTCTTCAGCATGACCCCATCCTTCAGCCGTTTTAATTACTGACAAAACTTTCGTCTTTGGAAACTCAGCATCCACCTTCCAGTGTGAGATTTACATAAAATATGAGTTTATTGGAGTCCAACTTCTGTACTAGAAGCATGTACATAAAACACAGACAATTAATGAAGAGATGGTGAAATACAATATGCCTGGAGGTGCTTCTCTTCTTTTGGTCCATGGTCTTGTCCCAAAGTCGTAGAATCATAGAATCATAGAATGGCCTAGGCTGGAAGGGACCTTAGAGATCATCTAGTCCAACCTCCCTGTCATGGGCAGGGACGCCTCTCAACTAGATCAGGCTACTCAAGGCTTCGTCCAACTTGGCCTTGAACCCCCCCGGGGAGGGGGCAGCCACAACATCTCTGGGCAATTTATTCCAGAGTCTTGCCGCCCTCGTAATGAAGAATTTCTTCCTAAGGTCCAATCTAAATCTGTTCTCCTTCAACTTAAACCCATTTCCCCTCGTCCTGTCGCTGGACACTCTTGTAACAAGTCCCTCCCCAGCCGTCCTGTAGGTTCCCTTCAGGTATTGGAAGGCAGCTGTTAGGTCATAGTGTATTAACAAGTTGCCACACAGCCACTTGTGGGCATTGGTGGCTGATTCTTTAGCAATCATGTTTTGCAAATTAGCTGTATCTTTCTTAAGATACAGTAGAAATCATAATTCACAACTCAATCTTTTTTAAGTTTCCCTCTCCTGAATAACGATCATACAAAAAACAGGATCGAAAGACTTCACTGGTCAATGCCTCAGTGCTCTCAAATCGATTTCTCATTACAAAATGAACTTGCACATGTCATGTATGAAAAATCAGGTTTGTTTTGAATGAATTTCTGAATTCATTAATTTATATTGGAGTTTAAAAGTGAATCTTAGGAGCATTTGTTTTCATACCAATAATAAATAAATTCCCTCTACATACGTATGTCTGAAAGACACTACATGGAATGAGTAACAGGAAGAATTTTGGGCTCTGCAGTTAAGGCTTCATTAAGGATTGCATTTATAATATTCACACCTGAATCAAATTTCTTTTGAAATATTTTCCTCTACAAGTTAAACCAGAACTAACAGAAATAACTGTTATTGAGAAAGGAGATAACATTTTGAACCCAGGGAGAATAGAGTCTGCTGAACAAAAAAAAAGATACAGTCTTTCCTCTGTTAGTATTTGGAATAGAAGTTTTTGGATCCTTTTTGCTATATCATGGTTGAACAAACTTTCCTTTTCCAATTTCAGAAGAATATATTGTTATTAAAACAACTTTTATAAATTAGTGTTTTAATTAGGCTTTTTTTTCTCTTTTTCTTTTTTTTAGCAGGTTCCCCATTTTTCTCCTGTAGGTTTAATGTTTGGAGATAAAAGGACCAACTTTCATAGTAATTTACTTATTTAACAAATAGTAATATTTTTAGTTTAACACAATGTCTTCTATACTAATATTTCAGTACATAATAAATATTAACATGAAATGTTAATGTTAGAAATACTTGTTCTTTGAGCAAACATGAAAGACAAAGACCTAATTGTTTCTAGAAATTGAGTTTTCAGCAGATATCCTGTGTTTTTCATACGCTGAAATTCAGGCAGCAAAGCAGAATTATTATATTTTCTAAGCCTAAAGTTCATTCTGAAATTTCTAGTAAATTGTAGCAGTCTCTTCATTTTTCATAATAAGAGAGGAATGCTATCAGAAACTGTTAAAGCGCTGTTATATTGAATCCCAGAGGTGGCTGCATTTCCGTAGAGGTTGAAAGTGCTTCCTATAGGCCATACAATATGGAGCATTTTTATATATTCTCTGGTTCAATGTATTAAACTCTCACTGAAAGTAGAAGAATTTATGCTTGCTTCCCTCAGTGACAGAATTTAGTGTGTGAACAAAAGAAGCACCTCATAAGCCTACAAGATGAGAATTACTGTTATAAATACCTACAAGATGAGAATTACTGTTATAAATACAGGGAATCCTGCTATAGCTACGTGACATCTGCTGTTGTTTCCTTCCACTCTTTGCACCGCGCACGTAAGAGAAAGGAACCTCAGAGACAGAGGTGACTCGGTTCCACTTCTGCATCTAGAGCTGCCTTAAGCTTGTGTGGAAGTGCTTTTTGAAACAAAGCCTTTCCAGTGTGAGCTGCAGCTAAACAAAGCACACAGAAATTTACTTTCATGTGGATTTGAAATGCTGCACACGTAGATTCTTTTCCACAGTTGCCAGCTCTCTTAGGATGAAGCTCATCTCCCTGCAATATAATAAAGAAATCAGAAACTTCAGGTTTCTCCGTAACAATAAGACTGCTCCTTAATGTTGCTATACTACATCAGCTATGCCTTCTTTCTGCATCAGTGGAGAGACCCTTAAATCTAATCTAAGGAGGTACCCAATCAGTTATTTTGAATTCTGTATTGCATATGTGTATATATTACTGTAGATTTCCAGTACTTTAAAGTATTTGTGCAATCTATTGCTAAAACACTTGGCAAGTTATCAAAACGTGAGGTGAATACTAATGGTGATGATCTGATTCTTTCTTGGGTGCACAGGGGTTTAACACCGCACTTTCATATAGCACCAGAAACACACACTAATTCAGCTTTATATTCAGTAAGATTTAAAACTAAGAACATTTTATTAATCTACCGTAATAACAAAACAAAATGAATAAATAATGATCATATTTTAGGATGCTGAAACATATTATTCAAAGCTTAATAACTCAGAGTTATCACAGTTTCCTAATGCCTATTTCAGGAGTTATGTTATTTCACAGCCTGAGTTGGAGGAAATAAATTTATAGGTTTTGTGCAGAAATGTCACAAGCTGTAATTGAGTTCTATTCTTGGAAGTCCCCACTGGCTGCAGTATGAGCTTTACATTATATGATGGAAAAATCTGAATCAGATTTTAACAGGTTCCACAGAAAAACACAGTTCAGACATGTCCATGCAAGTTTGACAGTGGTGAAGGTCTCTAGGTATAGCTACATGAATCATAGAATCACAGAATGATTTGGGTTGGAAGGGACCTCAAAGACCACTTAGTTCCAACCCCCCTGCCATGGCAGGGACATCTCCCACTAGATCAGGTTGCTCCAGGCTCCATGCAGCCTGGCCTGGAACACTTCCAGGGATGGAGCATCCACAGCCTCCCTGGGAAACCTGCTCCAGTGCCTCACCACCCTCAGGGTAAAGAATATGGAAGAATGCCATATTGTTCAGATATCCGAGCTAACTCCAGACGGGCTACTTGTGGAACTGGTAATTGTAGAATCGTGGAATTATACCTCAATTAATTAGTTCTGCTGAGAAACTACATATCTTAGCTACTGGAGAAGCTCTGTAGTTATTCAGCAAGACTGCATCCAAGTCCAAAGGAGTACTAGTGTGTGAGGCTGTAGTATTGTATTCTGACCTGGTTACCATCTGTCAGCTTTCCTGTTTTTCCGGTCACAGCTGACTCCAAAAACACTGTTTTGGTTTTCTTATACCTGTTTCTTCTCCAAGAATATGTGTACATTGGAGGCAGAGACTGCACATCCTTCTTTACATTCTTGTGAAAAGGAACATCTCAGGAGCATGGAAAGAATAAGGAACAGAGTACTATTAGGCAGTACAGTGAAACTACAGCAAAGCCTGTAGTTGTTTATTGCAGACCTGCAATGAATTATATGATCATTTTCATTGCAAACTAATTCAGCCACCGTTAGTATTATTCGGACATTTCTAAGACAGCATCCCAAAATAAAGGTATTATCAATGCGTGCGATTTTCAGGACTTCACAACAAATATTTCCCACATATTTTTCAGTATTTTCATAATTTCATACAGGAGAGAAACAAGGGAATAAATCTGCTGAAAGCATGTGTGTGATTTCAGTAAAGGTTTCTCCATCTTCACCCCAAGCCAGATCAGTCACTGTGCCCTACTTCCACACCTTTTCATTATACCAGCTAGTGCTGAACTCCAGCTGCTCTCTTGACTCTGTCTCCTGCCCAAAGCTGTCATTTCTCCTGAAGGCAGTAAGGGATGGACAAAAATCTGCCAGAAACCTGAAGGCAGTTTCTCTTTCTTTTGTAACCTTTGAGTAGTTCAGAGAAAATCTGCTGCACAGACCAGAAGCAAATGTTTGCTGGTATGTGATATAGCTGGTTGACTCTAGCAGATTAATAGCTCAAGATATGCATAGTGGTCACAGTTCAGGTACCAAAGTGAAATATGGCTTGACTCAAATCTTTCCTTGGAAAATAAATCATCTGTTTTGAGATAGCCTTAAGAAGTCTTTCTAAGCAAATATAGATTTCTTTATGTTTTGAAAGTATAATTCCAGTGCTTAATTTCTTTCATAATAAGAGAGTCTTGGGGTTTTTACATCTAAACTAATTCTTTTAATCTACAAATTAAGCTGATTATTTTTGTATTCAGTGGATATAGTGAAAAAAATACATAATTGTCCTATTTTTTTTCCCATATGAACGAACTATTTGAAACCAGTAAATATTGACTTGTGTTTCATCATATGCTATACATTGTATAACTGAAACAGAAGAACAACGGAAAAAGGCTAAATCACCAACAGGCAGATAAATCAAGCCACAGATATCTGAAATTTCATATTAAGTTCCCTACTGTCCTTTTTGTTTGTGGTTTGGGTTGTGGGTTGTTTGGTTTTGTTTTTCCAAAAGGAAATGAGTTTAGTTCCTTCATTATTTATTCTTACATTGTGTTCTCCTGCTCTCTTATTATCACTGTTAGTCTTTGTAATTTTTCCATTTAACCTACAGGCCCTAAATGAAATTATATACAATGTCTTACACTTTACAGTCCTCTTAATGTGTCCTCCAATAAGATTTGACTGTTCTGAATGTTCTTTCGACTGTATCTTTTTTCAGTTTATGAACTATTATAATCCTAAACCTCCCAGAATTTTTCCCTCAGTTGTGCTAGTTACCTATTATTTCCCTTTTTGTATTAATGTGTTCTATTTCTCCTTTTAATTTTAGTATGCTCTAGTGTTGAGCATGTTTTATTTCTAAACTTCCTCTGCAGGGTGTTTGTAAATCCTCAGATTTTGGTGTTGCCCATAAATTTCAAAAATTGATGGTTGCTATTTTTCACAGGTCTGGTGTCTGCTACATCTCAGCTGTACTTCAAGTGTAGTTTATGATGCCATTATTTAGGCTCTGTAAATTCACTGTCCTGGAGTCTTGGTTCAAGTCAAAACTATAGTAAAAATTAAGTTTAGGACTAATCATTAAAGAATTTTTAATAACTCCTATGTATGAAATAAAGTGGGGAAAAAAGGCAATACACTCAATTTTTATTTTATTTTTCTCTGACAGGGTAACTGTCTTTCAAAGTAAGAGGAAGTCATAAGGGTCATATATGCTTAATATATTAAGCCTTTAGAGCTACTTTCACTTAAAATTCCTTCAGGAAACACTGTATAAATGAAAGGTACTAAAAGAGATGCCCAAATGCTGTATTCACAACTTCCTGAAAAATGTTTAAAATTGTATTTTTTTCATATCTTTCATGGTAACACCTGATTTGTTGACGAAAATACTGTTTAATGTTTGACTGAAGATAGGCCCTAAAACGATTAGGCTTTTTTTAAATTGGAACACTTAATCTGGGAGGTGCTGTTCTCCTAAAATCACAGCAATATATTATGCTACAAAAGTGTATATAAATAATTTCACACATTAGAATAGAATAGAATAGAATAGAACAGATTTCACTTGGAAGGGACTTACAGTGATCATCTAGTCCAACTGCCTGACCACTTCAGGGCTCATCAGAAGTTAAAGCATATTTTGAAGTGCATTGTCCAAATGCCTTTTAAACACTGACAGGCTTGGGGCATCAACTGCCTCTCCAGTGTTCTAGTGTTTGACTACTCTCTGGTAGAGAAATACTTTCTAATGTCAAGTCTGAACCTCTCCTGATAGAGCTTTGAACCCTTCCCAGGAATGGTAAACTCCAGGAAGAAGAATGAAAGTCAATTATGCTTTAGCTCTAAATCGAAGAAATCTCCATCCCACTCTGTTCTACTCTGTTATTATCCTTGATAAATTGTTTTGTGTTGTTTTTTGGGTTTTTTCCCTCCTCAGAGGTATGATCTGAGGCAAAGAACTTCAGAAATAAAATGAATAAATTTCAGGCAAAATAATTTTCAGCCACTTGCAATTTGGTAAGGAATGTGAAGTTGTAAAAGAAGAGGACTTGGAAAATGTCACTGGATGGATTTGTGTTTCCTGGTTTTAAAAGCAGAATTGAAAGCAACCTGCACCCTCAGATGCCTGATAAAGCATATCTGGAGGAGTTAAGTGAGGTAACCGAAATCCTAAATAAACAGTCCCAAGTGAACTCAAGCATTTTAGGAGACTTGAAAGAGGCAGCCTGCTCTAAGCACACAGATGTCTCTTTGAAGGGGTACAGTTAAGGCAGCTCTTTCGAGGGTGGTATCGATATCTGCAATTTGGGTACATCAGCACCCAGCTCACCCAGGTCATAATTTGTTTGGATACAGAAATTCTACCCAAAATGCATACAGAAAACCTATTTGCCAATATTAATTTGATATCAATAAGTATTAATTCATGGACTATAAAGTGTTTTGTTTTAAATTTACAGGTGGCTGCTAGCATCAGAAAAATCACAATATTGCATTCTGGATGGAGTCTAGGCTGTTATTCATGAGCTCCAATCTAGTAGCCTTTCATCATGTTTCCAAATTCTCTCCCTTTCTTATTCTTCCCCATCTTTTATCTATGGTTCGTTGTTAGAGTTTTATAGGATGTTTGCCCTCCATCACTGTGTTCTCTATCATTTTCCTCCTGTCTTGTCCTCTT
>NW_009737227.1:31061-52177 GCF_000703405.1 Apaloderma vittatum
TCCCTCTTGTTCTTTACTTTTTAGCTTCTAGTTTTCTGCCATTTTACTGGATCATCAACTTGGCTAGTTTACAATTTCCTGTTTTGGACAGTCCTCAGCATTGTACGTATTTAAGCACTTATGGTCTGCCATTAGGAAGAAAATGTTTACATTATTAGAATTGGCAAGGTGAGGAAATAAAGGGAATAGAACTTTTTTTTTTTTTGCAGGATCAGTAAATTCTACTGAATTAATTGAACACAGTCACAGCATGGAGCAGAACAAGTTGAAAGCTTGGAGGCTTGTTATCGTATCTTGCAAGAATGTGTACATGTTCATTTAATTTTCAGACTTTATTTATCTTACTTTTTTTTTTCACACAAATTCAAGTAGTTTCTCAAGGAGGTTAGAGTATAGCTGAAGTGAAATAGTTAGTGAAAATAGAATGCTTTTTTCTAATCCACGGTGGTGGAGAATCTTCTTGTGAAGGAGCAAAGATCCGCTGACCAAGGGTAACAGAAGCCAGCCAGTTAGTGTATAACAGGCTCACAAGGAGAGATTCCATATGTGGTCAGGCCCAGATAGGCTGGAGCAGCTGCTGCCCTCAAGCACTGGGGGGATGTGGGACAGCCCCAATGCCGCACTGGAGCTGCTGCTCCCAGATACTGGAGTTCCGAGAAATTCCCCCATGTTGCCTGCTTGCCAGCGTTGTGGTTGCTGGTCCTGGATGCCAAGGAGCCATGGGAAGGACTCAGTGCTGCCTGGCTGGGGCTGGTAGGGGCAGTGAGCTCTGGGCTGGCACTGGAGGCTGTAAGGGGAAGCAGGAAGGTGAAGGGCACAGTCCCCAGGCTTGCAGCAGGATAGGCCGGAGTGCAGGCCCCAGCTCTCCTGGAGCAAAGAGGCTCTGCCAAGCCCACCCCAGGCACCACTACCAGTCCTCTCCTGGCCCCAGCAGAGAAGGACCCAGGTGCTTTGCCTCTTACCAGGTCCCAGGCCTGCACAGCTGCGGCACTCCCAGCTGGCTGTGCTGTTCAAAGCGAGTGCCCTCAGCAGCGCAGCAGCAACACAGGAGGAGTTGCCAGGGCTTGGGAAAGCAAATGGGTTCATGGCTCAAAGGACAAAGTGACCACAGCATGCGATTGTCCAGCAGAGCTCTTATTCTTAGTCCTTCCACTTTGAGCCCTTGGTGAGACAGGTCGCATACAGAGTCCCCAAGTGCAGCTTTGGTACCTTCCCTCTCTTCCACTGCCTGCTCCCTGCCACCTGGACAAAGGCACTCACTGGCATTGCAGTGACTGTGTCACTCAGTTAGCGCTGTGTATTCAGGGCTGCTCTTCCACAATGGTGGCCTGACTGAGAAAGGAAAATTGATAAGGCTCTGTTTCCCCAGCAAATGATAAATGTAGGGCATACCTACTCTTCCCCCTCTGCCCTGTTTCCAACTCCTCTGTGAAGTTGGAGCCCAGGCTCACAGGACAACAGAGAGCCAAGACAGAAGGGACAGTCTCTGGCATGGTACAGCACTTGCACCCTCCTGTCTTGTCAGCTGGGAATAAAAAAACCCCAACCTCCTGGGGATTCAGATGTGCCCAGTGAGTATTTTGATCACTATCCCTACAGAGCAGTCACTGGAAGCATGAAGCACCAGTGCTCACAGCCTGTCCCTGCAGGAGAAGCTTAAGGAGCAGGAGTGAGGCTCTGGTGCTGCTGAGCACCTGCTGTGCCCTGGGGATGAGGTAACAATTCTGCCAGCTGCAGCCTCAGGACCTCCGCATGCAGCACCATGCCTCTGGACAGGACGCAGGATGTGGCTGCTGCTGTGTCACACCCCGCAGATCCACCTGTCCAACACCAGTCCTGTGCTGGAGCCTCTGGGGAGCTTCTGGGAGCAAGACTTTCATCCCAGAATTGGCTGGAAAGGCTGGGGATTCTTTCCTGGGATCTGGGCTGAGCTCCCAGAAACCCCTCCTGGCACAAATCTCCCTGATCTTGTCAGGTCCTCACCTTCTGCACTGCCTGCTTGACTGTACATCGACTAGCGCCTAGGCAAAACCTCGCATGTCCTGCTTCCGCAACCCACTGCTGAGGAAGCTCGTTGGCTTAAAAAAAATGCAGAAGAGAAAATTCAAGGAGTGGATGAGAAGAGTGTGGAAGGGACTGTCTGTCAGTAACTGGGAGGGAGCCCTGCAGGCATTTACCAGGCAAAACACATGGGCACAGAACTGCTCCCACAGATATCCAGGTGCCTCTGCCCGGCAACGTGTCATACGTGTGAGAAGGGAGAAAGGAAATGCTACCGGGAATGGGCGCTTCTGCAGGGCATGTGGCAGCATCCCTGAAGGATTGCTCCAAGCTCTGCTGGTGGGCAGGGCTGGAGGCCCTGGGGAGGAATGGCCGCCTGGGCCCTGCTTGCTGAGGAGAGAGGGGCCCTGCCCCAGGAGGGTTGGGGAGCTCCCACCTGCTGCTACACTCTCCTTAGCCCCACACCACCAGGCTGCTGGAGGGATACTTTGCTCTCACCCAGGTCCATTGAGTTGGGGGCCTTCCCCTTGCTGGCAGACATGGCAAACAACAACAGAGGGAGTTTGGCAAGTCTCTGTCCCAGCAGTGCTGAGCTGCCTCCTCCAAATTCTCCTCTCTTGACTCTGAAGGAGAAGAAAAGCTGGGTGAGCTCCCAGCACAGGTGGCCCCGAGGTGTGGGGCTGCTCTCTTCCCTCAGCAGCCCCCCTGAACCCCATCCCTTCCCTGCTCTCTCCTCACCTCACCAGGTCACACTGACACACGGCCTGAGCTCACGACCACAGCCTGCCTGTGGGAATTCGGCACAGCTGGCCTGCATGGCATCAGCACAGCTGGCCTGCATGCACCTCAATGCGGGCCCGGACTCCCTTGGCCCACCCTGAGATGGCTGCTGCCTCCCGGGGGCAGGTGTGAAGAGGAGAGGCAGCCCTTGGCACTCGAGTAACTGAGGCAGCTGCTCCCACGGCAAGTGCAGAGTCAGCCTCCAGGTCCCCTGGGATGGCCATCAAGGGTGTCACTGGTGGCCAAAGGGTGCTGCTGAAGCTCCGTGACCCCAGGGCTCAGGCCTTGGCCAAGGGACATTTCTGCTCCTGCCCCTGGCACGAGGAGTGCAGCCAGTAGGTTTGGGAAAGTGAACCTTCCTCCAGGCACTGCACCGGTAAGGATACCTCTTTCTTCCCCAGAAGGGTTGTCAAGCACTGGAACAGGCTGTCCAAGGAAGTGGTGGAGTCGCCATGCCTGGAGGTATTTAAAAGACACGTAGATGTGGTGCTTAGGGACGTGGTTTGGTCGTGGACCTGGCGTTGCTAGTTAGCAGCTGGACTTTTCTGAACAAATCTGTGTGCTTAAAGTTCTGTATAAAATCTTGGCTTAGAGGGAAAAATGCATTTTTCTCAAAAGAGATCTCTGAGAGTGGAGAAGTAGAGTCTCAGGACATTAGTTTATTCTTAATTGCATTTGCCATGCAGTGCCTTAGAAAAGCTGATGCAGTGGTATCAGAGCAATGAAATTTTATATATTATGACAGACTGAACAACCAGCAAAATATTGCAGAATCAATTTTGCTTTTGGATTGTTACATAAGAAAAAATCACTTTATAAAAAGCATAATTCTGTCCATGTCTGCTCTCTGCTGTGAACCAATATTTTCTATACGTTGATCCTACATTGCTCACACCTTATCAAATAAAATGAGACAACAAAAGATATTCACCACAGTGCACTATTAATTCCATATTTTTACTTCCACAAAATGTAGTGGCCACAGATACTTGCTGTATACTGGCCTAATATGCGTAGTCACTCCCTCACAGAAATATAATTTATATCAGATGGTTTATTAAGACCATGATTCCTGAAAAAGCTCGTTTCATATTATTTTGCAGATCAATATATCACCACATTACCTTGGGTATATATAGTTGGCTCCTGTTACGCTTTCTGAAATGGCAGCAGACCATCTAAACAGCTTAACTTGCCTCATTTTTTGATAACAAAAACGTTAAAACCTTTGGAAGAAGACAATTTGCTATGGATTTTCCTTTAATGTGGAAACAGAGGAACCAAAATATATTCCATTGGAAAAAATGGAAGTAATACTTCTTGATCTTTCTGAGTAGAATTCCGGTGAAATCATAAAATCAGTTTCGTACTACTTCCCAAAGGTTGTGAAAGACATGGAGTGTATAAGTTTTCCTGACCAAATTCATAGGCCTACAGTGTTCAAATATTACTGCAGAAAAACCATCAAAAAGGTGAAGAAATGCAATTGTATGCTAATGAGACTTAGATAGTGTTCAGTACATGCGGAAAATCCCCACTCTTTGAAATGAACCAATTAATGAAATGAAACTTTACAAATTTTAACATGAAACATTATAGTCTAGTATACAGACATATAATAACATTGTTTTTCAGAATTCTTGTGCTTGTTTATTCGTTCAGTACATGCAGAAAATCCCCACTCCTTGATATGAACCAATTAATCAAATGAAACTTTACACATTTTAACATGAAATATTATAGTCTAGTATACAGACATATAATAATATTGTTTTTCAGAATTCTTGTGCTTGTTTATTGTGTGATCTGGGGTTACCTGAGAAATTACGTTGTCCTGTATTAGGAGCTTTAAATCCGTAAAATTTAGAGAGCTCATGCCGTTTTGCTTTTCCTTTGCTGTCTTCATGTGAGTTTCAGCGACAGAAATGAGACATGTTTTAATGGTTGAAAATTGAAAATTTTCTAATAGAGCTAATTTTTTCTACAGAAGAGCAAAGAGAGCCTATAAACTAATTTCGCAATAAATTTATCTTTGCTCTTTTTGTTTTATCAGCAAGATCCCTTTGTTGTAGAGTTCTTGGCGTCTTTTCTGTCATGAGTAACTCTACACTCATTTCTATCATATTTAATTATCCACTCTGGCTTAAAACACAATCAGTATTAAACCAGCTGCGCAACCTTGAAAGAAAACCATTTCAATAATACATTGATAAAAAAAGCAAGCAGGTTATTAATTTTAATAGGAACCCTCCCTTCTGACTACAGCATGGACACTGTTTCAGAAGCTGTATCCCTTTACCACTGAGCAGTAGCATCCCTGGTGCCCTCATTATAGCAATAGATTCCATTCATAGCCTGACACTGTGACTAGCTAGATGGCCTTCCTGGGCCAGTAAGGTCACCTCTGAGGTATCAGCTTCCCTGCTAATACAGTGAAATGGCTCGTGGAAACACTGATCAGCAGTAGAAGGAAATGTACATGGTAAATAATGAAGCAGCTTAATATAATTTCAAAGTGTTTTGTCAACTAAAAATCTGCAGCGAGAAAATTACAATTTAATGGTGTAAGAGTTTTAATCACTCCATCCTACCAGTTAGGAGTTCTAGCCAGCAGCCTTAACTGCTAAAGAAGCCTGAAATTAATAACTGATCCCCCGATCCCCTAAGCTGCCAGGATATAAAGCAGGAGTCTTAAATGAAACACCTGGATTCAGACTTGAATTCTTCTATGACACTTTAAAAATCTATCTATAGGTGCTGTTATTCAGAGGGCGAAACCCATCTTAGTGAAGTTGCGCTAAGAACAAGCAAAGTCCTCAAAATTTATAACATTTTCTTTTTTTAGTATATTTGCTGCACAACTAATACAGGCCATTCAGGTGGAAACTGTAATACTGATCTCGAGTTCATTTTCCTTATTAGAGTGACCTACTGGGTCACAAAGAAGTGATGTTAGAGGTACCAAGGTAATCAAAACTTCCCTCACTATGACTTAAAGTCACTATAGTGGTGTCATGAGCAGTGTGCACTGTGAGTCCTCCCTTAGTGACCTGACAGACCTGTGCATCTCCAAAGAGTTTCTGCACAGTGGTGATCATGACAATTCACTCTGACGAGCAGCAAACTTAAAAAGAGTAGCGCTGATAGATTTACAGAATCCATATTTGGTTTGTCTTGTATAGTGGAAATAATGTAGTCCTCTTATTTAAGGATAAAGACGTTTAATTCTGAGTTATCGTCATCCATAAATTGCAAAGCATGCACATACTTGCGTGTTATTACTGTATTATATGAACAGTACGATTTATAGGTCAATGCAGCCATGAAATGCATTAATTCCTACATGTCAATACATGTTTATTCAATATAGAGCCAAATGTATATAAATTAACTCAAAAGGCAGAAATATTAATGAATTGCCTGTTAAAATAATACAGCAACTACATACATCAGCTCAGAAACATCTTTCTTATTAAGAGGTTTTCAAGCAATCTAGGCATTCTAGACACACATTTTTCATTAATTAGATTATAAACTCGATGGTTAAATCCCATAGCATGATTTGAAAATAAGCTTGAAAATAATGCTTCTACTGCAGTCAGAACATAACATGGGGAAAACAAACTTTAAATCAGATGGGAGTAGAAATTATATTTTTAGCATTTTTGTTGAAATCTACTCATAAGTACCTGTTTCTAATGGAAAATCAAGAAGCTTTACTGGTCCTACAGAAGTCTTCTAATTTTAGGCGTATGTTAAATGTTATTTACTCACAGCATATCTAGAAAGGATTTGATCCTCCTGCAGACGTAACTTAAGATGAAAATTCTGACCCTTAAAAGTCTCCTGTAAACTACTGTCTAAATGAGCAGCATGTTTTCACTCTGAACTTCCTAGATACCTTGAACTCTAGCCTTATGTATAGCTAGAGGAGTTACAGAAAAAAGTTCTCAATGCTCTGACAAGAACTGGGAGGGATCTACAAACTCAGTGGTTTTGAATACCATAAGGAGTTTGATGCAATAACTCTTCTCTAATTCAAACTATGTGCAAAACGCAATAGTGGACACTTTTTTATAAAATCCACAAACATTAAATAGCAGTTTTTCCACCTATTTTGCTATAGCTGCCTTTTCCTGGCTATGATTTCCCCACTTCATAAACAACATTACTTTTCCTAAGGCTGTGTAATTGACCTTATAGATGGCTTAAATGAAATTCTGATCCTTAAAGCATTTTGGAATAGCTCATTTTCAAATCACAGGAGGTACTGTCCGCCTGAGCTAGGCTGGCATAGAAATGCAGTGATTTCTTATGACTAGTTTTGATGTGATCTCTTTATGAACTGTAATGAAATGGCTGCTAACATAAACAATGTCCTCAGGCCAAAAACTGTAAGCAACCAGAGCAGTTTTGTCCCTAGCCAAACACCAGTACATATTTCCTGATGGCCTGTACCTTATTATGTTCCTATTTTACAGTAGATTGCTCTATTACAGGAAAAGTGACAACAAAATACATTAAATTCATTTTTCTGGGTATACTTTTGGAGTGTTGTTCTCCACAGTATATCTTTATTTTTCTGAGATACCTCTATCCAGCAAATTTTAGAGTTTAACTGATACCTTTCCTTTGCTCGCTTGAAGTTAGTTAGCCAGAGTACTTGTGAATTTCATGCTTCATTCTTCTGTGTTAGACTTACCCCGAAATATTTTATATGAAAAATGTTATATCAATTTGAGCAGGTCCAAGTTATCCTGTCTTTATGCCCAAATGAGGAAAGAAGGTTTTGTCCATTTTGTAAAATTAAGATGATGTTGCTAGGTAGAATAAAAAGAACTGCTGAGAAAAGAAAGAAAAACCAACACTCCTTGACTGCGTTTCAGCATACTCTGCACCCCTGCCTCAACCAAATCCTACAAAATGCTTTGTACGACGGAGGCTTTACGTTGTGTACTGTCAAGCTCACTCTGAGCTGGACTGAAGTGGTGCAGGCCCACTGACTTCTCTTAAGCTACAATAATTTAAATTAACTCAAGATCGGGCCTTATTACCAGTTAACAGTAAATCATTTTTAGATGCTGAACATATTTGAGCTTCATATTACGATATGGCATGTGCTTTGGTGGATATCTGCGCATCTTGAGTGTCTTGAGACGCTTTGTTTTGCATCTGGCCATACTCTCAAATCATACTGATGGCTATAACAGCACTAAGTAGTCATGTGTTATTGCTTAAAAGCATCTAAATGCATTTATGGCAGTAAAGCAACAGATTATATCAAACTTTATGACATTTTTGCCATGTATATTTGCATTTTTGCATTTGTTAAATGTGTTCTAGAATTTAATGAACCATAGCAATAAATTTAGAGATGGGTAAAATCTGCAGGTTGCTGGAATTTTGTGAAGCCTAATGGGAAGCTGCATTTCAAAGTTGTGCTCATAGCTATATCATTCTACTTCTTTTTCTTGAAAAGAAAAAAGAATAGGAAGAGGACAAAGAAATAATTCTAATGAAAAATCTTGTGCACTGTGTTGGGCACCTCCTTCGACAGCCAAATTTACCGCATTTTCTGTGCTTTAGTAAATGTTTTTGTTTACTTTATTTCATTCCAATCATTGCGTGTTCTCTCTAAACTGCATTTAAGTTGCTCAAAACAACGTATTCTTCAGCTTGTAGTACAATGGATTGTGCATGCAAATGCTTGAACAACAGAATTTCAGAAATATAACAGCTTAATGTCAAACTACCCTTAATGTCATACATCTAAATTACATAATACCATACTATAAATTTGCAGTTTGTTTGAGTTGTTAAAATGTTTTCCTCTTCTTAGGGGCACTTATTTATTGCTGGGTTTTTCTCAGCCGAGGAAGTGCCTGCTTTGGTTTTGTGTCTTGAAAATAAAATGTGAAGAACTGCAGGGTATTATTAAAAATAAATGCTGCAAAAATGTGAAATGTTGATTAGAGATCAAACAGTAAGCAAATTAATTATCTAGGAGCTGTGCAATCATTTCTAAACTTTATCCATTAAAAAAAGTAAAGAGGTTTATAAACTTACTTTTAATTTATTTTACTTACGCAATTTTAATAAACACAGATGATAAAGAGGAAAGAGGTTTTAACATTTCCAACATAAATTTTGCACTTCTCACATCAGACTTATTCTAAGGAAAACGTGACATTTCTATTCAATTTTGCACACTCAAAATTAGAGGACAACCAAATTCAGTTAGTAAAAGGTGATTACAGATGTAAAATAGACATGAATTATGTTTAAGGAATACATATCAGCATTGGTTTCAACACTGAAAGTGCCAATTGAAAGAGTACTGTTGTTCAAAAAACAGGTATTATCATGAAAGAAGAATTATTTTACTAAAAAGCAGTTCAGACAAGAATATCCTAAGGACTACTGGGACAAAATAGTTAACTTCATAAGTAGAAATTTAGAGGGAAATTATCTAGACTAATTTTATTTATTTTCTCATTATTTTTCTGACCAGGTGAGAATGAATTTCAAAGATGTAAACCACTCTAAATATGTATCTTGATTAATGTAAACTTCAAACTTATCTGATGAGAAATTATTAATTCACTGTTCTTTAAAGGTCTAACTGTTCCTTAGTAATTCCAATTCTTAGTATGAATTCCGTTTGCTCTAAATATTCTCATGGGATATGGATAAAGTAATTTATTTCATTGATTGCTCCTGTAACGCACTGAAAGTACTAAAATAATTTTGAAAGCTGGTTCTGGACTTTAAATTTTACTGGGTTTTAACACAACTTGGATTATACTTCTACCTCCATGGGAAAGAACAAAACTGGTGAGAGATCTGCAGTATTTCTAGCCAGAGATGATTTAGTACAGTTTAAAACAAAACTCAGTAAAATCTTGCAACTATTAGGGCCCTGTTTGGTACTAAATAAGAAGCTCTAACATGAGCTACTCATTTCAATACATATTTGGAGAAGTTGCTATCTACCAAATATCATATCCTTTCAAGTTGGAATTTTTCAGGAAAAATGAATAGTGTTTCAGTTGTGTCTGTGAATTACTCTGTCCAAACTACTTCATCTCAAGTAATGAATGAATAAACTCTGCAATACATCCCCTGCTTCATATCATGCTAAGGCCAGAAAAAATTATTGCTATTATTAGTAGAAGTGCTGATTTCTATTTTAATCTGTAATATTTACAATATATTTTTGTAGTTCGAGATTTAGTGTTCATCTACATTAGTAGTTGTCAGTACCATTTATAAGGAATTACTCACTAAAAGAGATTAATCCTTATCATCCAAGAAAATTCCTAGTCTAAAATGACACACTGTTTCACAGCCATTGAATGACAAGATGAGCAAGACTAGTGAAAAAGAGAGGGTGAAAACACTGATAAAACTGCACTACAGGTAGAAACCTTTTAAATTCTTAGCGTTGCAGTTATGTAGGTTTATGCTAAATTCTCCTGAATGTGTCATGGGTATAGAAAAAGTATGTAGTAGAATATAATAGTGCTTAATAGATTTTGGTTTTCACGTGTGTCTCACCCACAAGAGAAAATGTCAGTCTTTATCATGCATGCTATCATCTGATAGGCAACAAGTACTTGCTACTGGAATTAATCTGTGCCTGTATATAGGGTCCAGTAGCTGAGTTTCCCTTCCTTTTTAAAAATGAACAGTCCCATCAGTCAAATCAACTGAAGGGATAACTTGAATGTTTTACACTGCTCTTCCATCAAAACATTATTTTCAAAGTGTCACAGAGGGATATTTGGCTAGCGGAAACGGACTTACACTATTGTGAAGGTCTTAGTTGAAATTCTGGTTTCTACTGAAATCAGTGAGCAGTTTGCCACTGATTTCAGTGTGGCTATTATTTCGTCATAGTCTAGGATGTCAGGCTTCAGGGCTTTGTAAAAGAAATGGTAAGACACCCTTAACTACCCTTAGCGCACTGAACGCCATGCTATAATGATAGCCCTTTGCTATCTGATAGCATTGTAGCTATCACAGACAAGGAAAAAGCTAATCAGGGCACTTAACAGTGCATTTAATTTCAAATTAGAACTTCGTGCAGTTAAGAAGTGGCACAGGTATTTTCAGGACAATCCCTGTGCATATTAGCTATTTTGTTTAGTTGAAAAAGAAGGCCAAACTCAAATTCACTTCTCAGGAGCCATGTGTTAATGTCAGAGTCTCTGCTGTCCACTCAAATGCCATAGAACACATCTGACTTTGTAATGAGCCAAACAGTTGTCTCTTTGTAATCCCAAGTTAGCCTTCTGCTAGGTATCTGTTTCCAAATTTTACAACATTATAGTGTAGGTTGTGTGCTTTCGTGGCTAAAATCCAGTTGAAGATGTACTTGTTCTAAAATCTCTCACATTTTGTCAAAATTATTGGCAAGCAGTTGCCTTCATATCCTTTGCAGTGAAAGCGTTTGACCTTACAGAGTCCAAATGGCTTATTGCCTAGTTTTGATCTACTTTGTACACTAATGGGGAAGAGATCAAAACCAGATGACAGACATCAAGGCAAACGGCCAGTGGCAGAATGGTTGGCCTGTAGGCAGAAAACTGAAATAAACCTGCCAAGTATTATTTATCTCAAGGGAAAACTACTTCAAGCTGACCGCTTTTATGATTAACTCCTAAATGGTTACTGAGAACCACCAACGAAATTTATTTTGAAATTTGACAGCTTGAACCTTTTTTCCTCTTCTAAAATGCATTTTCTTGTATTAGTTTTAGAAAAAAGTGCAGAAGAACCATGGTTTGATAGCTGCACATAAAGGCAGACAGATCTTGAGAAAATACAAATATGGCTGTATGAAGGACATGGTGATAAAAATAAGTAACTTTCTTGTATTTTTCTTAGGGCAAGGACAGTGTTAAATAATTTCAGTTTCATGGCACTTTGATCAAGTAGGTTGGTAGTGTGTCTGCCAGCTTTTTCTCTATAACCTCAAGCAAAAGAGTTTAACAGACTTAGCAAAAGGAATAGTATTAAAACCCAAACTTAATAAAGCTTCTTTTTCTTAATGAAAATCAGTTAAATTAGACTATGTTTCTTCTTGGTGATTGTTTATCACTTCTACTGGCAAGCAAAATTTATACTGAGAATAACAAATAATATAAGGGCTATACAAAATTAATAGCTTAGTAAACAAACATTACTGCCATAATTAAAAGCCACAATTTAGTCTCCACAGATTACAGTTTTTCTTTAAGTATGGTAGCTTGTATTTCTTAACTCTTCAATATCCTTAAACATGTTCACATTTAGATACTGAAGACTAGAGCACAGCAGATTGCAGTAAAAGAAGCGCCAGCAAACCATTACTGTATTGTTCTCTTACTAACAGAAACAGTGCACAACCACAGTATATTGACCCAGACATCCAAAAAAGGGTAAAAAATAAAAAAGCATGGATCAGCCTCTTAGGTGGGATTAAACCAAATGCCCTATTTTTTCCGTTTTGCCCACAACTGGGTATATACAATCACATATTAACTAATTATAATGCATTACCACAGGCAAATCTGTATCTGGCAGACACCAAAATCTTTGAGTCATTTAGGGATCCTGCAGGATAGAGGAAGAGAGGTATTTCACATGGATGCAGAGATCTCAGCCCTTACCCCAGCTTTCAAGGTCCATGAGTCTGTAAATTTGTCGCTAATTAGTCCAAGCCCACAGTCCCCAAAACTTTTCTTAAACCTTGTTTCTGTGAAGACTAACACTCGACAATCCAGCTGTATGATTTACCGACTGAAACAAAAACCTTATTATCAGCAAATGCTAACATCTAATATCAACACTTGTTAACTTGTAGACTCTGTAAAAGCAACTTAAAGAATGGGAATATCATGGAAACAGTAATCCTTATGGTGGGCTTTGGTGTCCAGTCCTATGCAGAAACACTACTGGAGTTCCTGATATACCATAATTTTAATTACATTTATAACATTGGGATGGGATTTCATAATAATCTTCTGCATAAGCTACCGATAGTGTTGGTTTCATGCTACTCTCAAAGTGTGATAACGCTATGGTGGAATAGCTTTGTACTACAGATAATTTTTTAAGTGGCAAAATAAGATTATCACAGTAAAAATTGCACATAATAAGGATTAACTTTTTCTTCTCCATTTTTGTTAGCATGTTTTAAGTTTTAGCGACTGAGATGACAAAACAAGCAGCATTCTTCTTTACAAAAGAGAGACTTGTTTTATTTCGGTTAGATGATTTTCAGTCTCCTTCTTCCATATTTTCTTTCTTTTTTATTCCATTTGTAAACAATAAAATGTGTAGGTTTGTAATATCTGAGCTTGTCCTGAATGAGTGTGGTGGTATGGTAGACACAGTGAAGTGCTGCATGAACATTGCTAGCTTAAACTGAGACTTTAATTTAAGCTGTACAGAGTTAATTCAGGTATTCTTTCATGGCCCTGCGTTGTGCCGTGTAAATCAGCTCTTGAAGAAAGACGATAGATCTATTCAAAGGCCTACTGTGAATAAACTGAGATAAACTGCTGGAAGGAAGAGTGATTAATGTATGCATTTCTCTGATGGAGTTCTGATTTTGGCTTTA
Organism: Apaloderma vittatum; assembly: GCF_000703405.1. Taxonomy (NCBI): domain Eukaryota; kingdom Metazoa; phylum Chordata; class Aves; order Trogoniformes; family Trogonidae; genus Apaloderma; species Apaloderma vittatum. Next base: position 44,449 of record NW_009737227.1, read on the forward strand.
CTCTTGCAATAAAGGGGGGAAATGTTTCACTTACCCATTAGAGAATGCACAAACCATTTGACTACAAAACATGGACCATGAAACATGCCTTTCACCCTTTTGATGGTGAGAGGACCTGGCTAGAACTGGATTTATTTCTTATTTAAGACTTTCACAGAGTTTCACAGTTTTGCTTGATTAAAACGAGTCATGAAAGTGGCTGGAAATAAGTTTTCAAAACTTTTCATTTAGACTTTTGAAGAAAATATTTCTATTTTTAAATATATTGTGGTGTTCTACTTTGGAAGTTGTGACATAATTTCCTTATGAAACACTGAAAATCCTTAAAAAAATATAAATTATTCTGGTATCCATAGGGCTGTCTTCTATTTTTTCCCAGTAAAATAAAAAGTTACATGCGCGGTTTTAATCCAAACTTGATATAACCTCACCCTGTACATTGTGTTACTACATCCTCTAGCTTTTGTGAAGAGATTCAGCTATTGGGTCACACAGCTGTCCACATTTTATGTGATCTCACAGACAATAAAATACACTTATATTTTGAAATACTCCCTTGCTGTCTGTAACTGAGATAGCTTTGACTCCTGTGTCCAGCTTGCAACATGTTACAGCTTTCCCTTTTTCAAGGCAAAAATTTTGCCTTGAGAATGACCAAACAGTAATCAGTAAAATCGCTGTGGGAAATTAGCATGCCCTTCTAGGAAACTTCATTATAACTGCTCCTGCAGTGTATGTAGGGAATGCCTCATTGTTTAAACTTGCACCATACACAAAACAAATCCAAGCAGACATACACTCCATAGGAAAAAAGATTTAATAGGCAGCAAACTTCTACAAAGGGAAGCTTGTGGGCATATTTTATTTCTGCCTCAAAGTTTGTATTTGTCCTAATACATTCTGCTATTGCTTTACAGTGCTTTTTTTAACAATGTCTTTCAATGCACCAGTTATTCTGCTTCTTCTGATATTTGATGATGAGAAAATAGAGGTGGAAGGCATGCTTAAGACATGAACAATTAATCAAAAATATAAAATATTTGTTTTGGTATATTAATTAGATCAGACGCATACTGGATTTTCTATCAAAATGACATTGTTTTCATTTTCAAAGGAAAGAACATTTGTGGGTGGATAAAGATTTAATTTTATTTAATTAAAATAAAGCATTCTGCTTTTGTCAAAAATTGATTTAACAAATTTAAATGAGAAACAAAGTTGCATCTGAATGGTAAGCATAACATTCAGTTCCAAAAAGATCCTATTAAATGCTTTGATTTAATAAATTATATAAATATTTATATAAAATTTATTGAGCTAAACAAATTCTCAGTCAGGATTTTCCAATGAAAGGCACTTCTTCAGAGTAACTGCTGATAGTTCTATGTTTAACTGTTGCTCGCTTTTTCAGCAGTTCACTTACAGTTGTAAATTTTAGGGTACTCTCAAGGAATTATGGTAATCTGCTTTAACTAATGCTGTAAGAATCTTTTCGTTGAAAAATGAGCCTTCTGGAACTACCAAGAAAATATTAATTCTATACACATACAACATTGTAGATAGCGTAACTATTGATCTGTAGTTTTCATGGCTTTACAAGTTACTTTTCACAGCATGTGAACAAGTTTAGGTTCTTGGGTAACTACCATGTCAAGTAAGGAATTCTGATTTACGTTACCTTTTTTATAATTCCAGACTACATTCTGCTGACTGGTTTGTTTGTTTTCTTTAAAAAGACTATTTTATGGGAATAAAAATAATTAACATTTCGTTGTTCTGATTTGGAGAAGAAACAAACTAGAATTATATTGAGAGGAAAGCCAGTTTATTCAACATTCTAAGTTTTGCGGATGAAGGTCACTTGAACTTCAGTCAGTAACTGAAATGGTTATCCTTTCCCTTAAACTGGAATGAGATCTTGGGAGTTCCAGGAAAAGGGGCATGGCTGTGAGGTGCTGTGTATGAACCAAGGAATTGCACTGCCATCGGTTTTAACTTGGTTTAGCACTATATATAAACAGAGCATAGATGTATTGACCTGTGTTGCCAGCAGGTGAAGGGAGGTGATTGTTCCTCTCTGGTCTGGTGAGAGGTGTATCTCAAGCACTGTGTCCAGTTTTGGGCTCCTTAGCACAAGAGAGATATGGGCTATTCTAGAGAGTCCAGCGAAAGGCCACAAAGGTGATTAAGGGACTGGAGGATCTGTTACTTAAGGAGAAGTTCCACCTGGAGGAATCCATCTGGATGAGATGGATCAGATAGATGAGATCTCCAGCAGAACACGGTCCTGGACAACCAGGTCTAGATGACTGTGCTTGAGCAGGGAGGTTGGACTGAATGATCTCAAAAGGTCCCTTCCAGTCTCAATAATTCTGTGATTTACGGAATTCCCCGATTCCTCTTGCTGAAAGGAACAAATTAGAAAGGCTTATTCCCAAAAGAGAGGTATCACTGCTGTCAAGATATATGACAACAGCAACAGGAGGTATTTATTATTATTTATAACACGTATACAGCAAAAAGAATGGTGAAAAATTCACACAATTCAAAGTCCTTCCTCTTTACAGCACAAGAATTGGAAGATAACTTATAGCACAAGCCCTTATAGCTTACATCTATGAATCTGAATAAATTCAAGCATGGGAGACTGGAAACTGACTTTCTAAGCTTCTTAAAATTATCTGAATTTTAAAGACTCTTAAGGAAATGTCACACAGTTTCCAACACAGATGCACAAAAAATTCTATACTTTTCTTAATTTATTTCCAGCATATGAATTCTATTCTTCTGGATTTTGGTGGACTGGATAGTCTTTCATAATTTTAAAATGCCAGCTCAGTGAGAAGCCAGGCATACCATAATAATAAATAAAGTTGCTCAGATTGAGTGCTGATTTCAAGACAGAAATTCTGAATATGGTTCCTGAGGAAATTAGAAAAAACATGAAATGCAGCCCAGAACATAAATATATTGTTTTGCTTCTTTCTAATTTTCAAATTAATTATGTTTTTCAGTAATAATCCTGTCATTGCACAGGCCTCAGTAGTGTGTCACAGACAGAAGTACCTCAGTAACCAGAATTCAGCCCACTGTGTCCAAGTTCTACAGCAGAAGGTTGTTGGACTGAGCAACACCACGGCTGATTAAAGAAAGCATAACTTTCATTTATTTGTTACAGAATGGAAATGTAAACTTTTGAAATTATTAAAACTGGTATGCTTAATCAGTGTTGGTTTGGGTTTTGATTGAGACCAGAATGAGCTTGCTGTCCATTTGAGCCTTTTTTGTTTCAGTGTCTTGCGTGAGATTTCTGAATAAACAATTTTGACAAAATATCTGTTACTGTATTAACCAGAATACCAAAAAGAAACAAAATCTCAAAACCAAAAGTTTTGAAAAGTGTATTATGTTCCCATATTTGTACTAAATCCATTGCCTCTCACAGAACATTAAAAAACATTGATTCTTTGAATTAATACAAATTTTAGAAATGGAGAAAAGTGTGTTATCTTATTAAATAATAGGAAAAGATAAGCTACACAGTTTCTTCGTAACACCTTTCACAAGCTGCTTCCAGCAATTTTGCATTTCCTGAAACATTCATTTTGAGTTTTATGGTCTTTGATAATCTCCTGCTGTTGAAAGATGCAATTTTTCCTCCAAATCTTTTGTGTTTGATGTGTAAGCATAATCTGAAGATACACATTCCTCCCTCCTCAGTCATAAAAAGTTGGCTGAGTTATATGGTGCATTAAACTGAGGGGAAATGCCAAAACGTCAGAAGAGATTATAGACTTTTTTATGGACAAGCTGGATTCTGTAAGGAAGATGCTCACGCCATCAATTCAGCTAGACAATACAGTCCTGGGCCCTTGAAATTTCTCCTGGCCAGAAAAAAAAGGAAAATTTTTCTTTACATTTCGTTTATAATTAGTGGATAATTGTCATTGGCATGTTCATTTACTTTGATTCCAGGATTAGGTATGAGAAAATAAAAAGGGAACGTTTGTAATAATGCATTTTCCAGTGACTAGCTATATTCCTCAGTCCATATGCATACAATAATGCACCCACAATTCCTAGTACTTTGCATATACTGGCAAGATATTTTTAAGTGGTATGTGAAACAGTAAAAACAACACATAAAACCTCATTACTTTAAAAAGTGCTATAAAATTTTGTATAATATTTCTCAAGAGGTGTTCCTGAAATACTTCCATTTCCTTCAACTATTAGAAATCTGGTTTCTATTTGTCCTGTCCTCTCTTCTGTCTCCTCATTTCTAAGCAGTGGCATATTATAGGTCATTACTGTAATATAGTAGGTGAGACTTCTCTAATACAGAAAGAAAATGCTATATATATTTTAATACTAATTAAACTTTTTTTTTTTTTGCAATTTCCTAGGAAATCTCTTTCTACTGAAAAATTAAAATAATCAGGTTTCTTGTTTGTTCTCATCAGCAAGGGAGATACCAAATTTCCTTGTGGCTGTAGACTCTCTATGAAAAGAATAAACGTTTATAAAAAGAACAAGAAAGTAGATGGTACTAAACATTTTTACAGAATTTGATATATTTGACTATAACAAAACTGATATACTCAGGAAGACAGCTCAAGGCTTGCCAGAGGTGAGAGCAAAAGTACATTTTTCTTCCCTAAGAATGGGGATACAATCCCTATCTTGAGCGGGGTAAGAATAAAGCCAGAAAAGAGTTGCACATGGCAGAGAGTTCTGAAGACTTAGTTTTCTTTGTTATTCCCACTGGATGGAGTAAAAGAGGACAGAAATGTGGGAAATCTTGGCGTAGGAATGGAGGTGATAAGTGCTGCTGCTGGAAATGCTTGTCTCAGATACACATCCTGCTCCACTCTTTGCAACCAGTCTGTCTTTCCATAACTTTACCAAAAGGCCTACCTTTCACCATCACTAGGAGTTGGATGGTCTCTATGACTCCTTTTTTTTTTTTTTTTGCCTTGCTCAGTTCCTGTGAAACTCCACAAGAAAATTAAAAAGCAATTCAAATTTAATGTAATTTTCTCATATACTATTCATAATACTCCTTTGCAAGCTGCACAAAAGACAGAGGGCAAAAGACCAAGCTAAAAATTTTAAGCAAAGGAATTTTGTAATGAGTAACAGTCAGCTTTTGACCTGAGCTGAAGTGCCTCACTAGAAAGGTTAGATATCTGAATACTACACTTACAAGAAGTAGCCTATATTGTTTGGCCCCGTATACTCCAGGGCTGCATGCACAAGATGGTATTTAGGCATATCCATGTCCTCTTTGACCTAATACAGTCAGCTTGTTAACATCTCTATAGCTAATTAAATGAAAACCTGTTTTCAAAAACATTTTTTGTCCTTTTCTTTTTTTGCCTCGGTCATAGACGCCAAAACAGATTTCAGAGTACACACTAAATCTGTGAGGCTTGAAGAGTATATCAAAGCTTAAAAATTGGATGTTAATCTGTTACGTTTTGGTGTAAAAAGAGGTAAAACAGAGGATGCCACATGGACAGTTACAAGTCTGTCATTTTTAGACATGATCCAGCGAACACTGAGAGAGCTCCTAAGTGTGGTCAGCCCTGAACTGTGATACCTGAGAATGACTAGAGAATCTGAGTCTGTACTTTGCTCCTTTATTTCTGGCAGTGAATGTCCTTGCCTCTTAATACTGTCCATCTCCTTTGGGTTGGTGGAGGAGTCTTGACCACTACCAGGTTACGCTAGTATAGCAACAAACCTGGAGAACTTTTTAGGGATGGTAAATAGATACTCACTTGTTTCTAGGACTTTGACATTGCTTAAAAGAAAAATAAAGCTGTCCGTAGAATGAGAAACCGACAACAATAATAATGCATACCTGGAGTCATCAACGGACATTTTTTGCTTTGCACACTGATGAATGTAATAAAAGCTTGGTATGCTGCAGCTTGCCTTTCAGACTTGGAATAATTTTTGTATCTAGTGGTTTCCTTTTCATTCTAGCAATTGTTCTATAGCTGTTCATTTGTTACACAGCCTTTTCTCTTTGAGGTGTTAGTGTTTAAAACATCCATTTTAAGACTGTTAGCTGCATAATATTAAATTGTTCAGTCTCATAGTTCTCCTCTTGCATGTCTGAATATTGTATCAATACTCCTATTTCTGAATTTAATTCCTATACTTTAACACATGAGTAAATGTAAACATTGGAAAATATATATTTTAAAAAAAGGAAATTACTGACATTCAGAGCTGCACTTACTGAATTAAAAATACATTAAAATATATAATATGTTATAGATATACAAGCACATTAAAAGACCCTCCATCTAGTGTAAATGCTTTATGTAACACCTTAAAGGCATCTTGTTTTCCTTGTGTATTTGTTCTAGTTTCATTTGCAAGCTCATTTTTTATTGTTAATAAGAAAAAAATTCTAATCAAAACTTGTGAATATACTTCAGAGTTCTAGGACGTTCATTTTTGTAGAGATATTGTTCATATGATATTTGTCTAAATTTTCAGATAAAATCTTGAATAAATGAGAAAAGCTTTTAAAATATGCGTTGATACAAATATGACTCATATAAGAATCAGAATACAGTGAGAAGACAGCCTGATGTGAAAATAGGACTGTACAGCAAGAAGTTTGTGGTACGAACATATATATTTGCACCTGGCAACTACTTTAAGAGGGCTTTGAGAAAATACTAGGCACGCCATTAAAATGTACTAGGTGGGCCACTTATACCAGCACATTGTTTATTGTCATTAGAAACCCATTGTAAAAAATATATTTCACATCCCAGAAAATGCTTGTGTATTTATAAGGACTCTGAAGCTCTGAAGAAAAATGGATTCCACTGTGGTATATTACCCCCACAAACTTAAATAAAGGTGGTGACAACGAAACCTTTCCGATAGCTCCTACCTCCCAGAATTCCATGCTAAGAACTTCTCTCCTTTGTCCAACATCTGTGTGACCTAGTTTCTTATTATTAACTACATCTTATTCTGTTACTGGGGATTGGTAGTTACACAGCACAGGAACACTCTGCTCTATTTAAGAGAAAAACCTACTGTTGAATTCAATGTCACAGCTGAGTTTTATAGCAGTGAGGAATTGCCTTGATAAATGGCCCTGACATAGCGTTTTCATGACTCTACCTTCAATGTCATCGCATCACATTGCAGAGCGCTAAAGTAAGACCACTGCTACCTTCCAACAACATATTAACTTGAAGCTCACTCTATCTCTGGATCCCATAGGCACAATAAATGGAGAAAATAACACATTTACAAACTGATAAAACCCAGCAAAGCTAATAAAATCAGACACTTTATAGCTTGGCTAATAGTGTCCTTTGAAGGGCATCAAATAACACATCATGTACTGCTCTGGGGGAAATCAAATTAGGTACAGCAATGCTCCCTCTGAACTGTGCATTTGAATAGGCAGGAGATACTAAAACTAATCAACTCATAATAGAAATTTTACAATTAATGCCTTGTTTTTGTTAACATGAATGCATGCTGTTTTGATGGGAGCAACGATCACCTATCAAATTGCCAGCATTTCAGTAAGGAAGTTTATTAAAAATTTTAGAAATACTTCAGCTGTTACACTCTATGCTAACATTATGTGTGAGAGTCTGTTGGAAAGACATCATCATAAGTCACCTTGAGAAAGAGAAATTTTTTGTTATTGCCAGACAACTTCAATAATACATGTTATATATAT
>NW_009737228.1:0-338 GCF_000703405.1 Apaloderma vittatum
ATCTTTTTATATATATATATATTCATATATATTCATATATATATATATATATTCAGCCCATTTTTTAACATTTTTCATGATCATTTTTTAACAACCAATAAGTCCTCACTGGTCCCTTTTCAGCACAAAGCCAGGAGGTGAAGCAGCTGCTGTTGGATGGACCAGGCACCTGAAATCCCAACATCTTCCCTCACCCTCCATCTTGTTGCCCTCGCCTTCCTGCCAAAAGATGCCCAAGGGGACAGAGGAAGGGGCTGGGGGCTTTAAACTCGCTCCAGACCTTGACTCAAATTAATAGCAGACCGACTGCAGGGGAGGCACAATTTCATAGCAATTTA
>NW_009737228.1:358-693 GCF_000703405.1 Apaloderma vittatum
TTCCAGCTGGTGAATTTGTAGGAGGACCAGCTCCTCACAAAAAAAACCTAAAAACCAAAAAATAACCTCAGATGAAGCGTTTGACTCAGAGCCCTGTTTTGCTAAGCCAGGAATTTAACACTGGTGAAGGGAAGGGGCGAGGAGTGGAAGGGAGAAACATCTTCCCAGCTTGTATTAACCACCTAACAAGGATGGGGAATATTTGAGCATGTCAGCATGCAGCCCACAGACCCCATGTCATTAACAATTACATCCCAACCGCGCTGGAGAAGACCTCTTTGTTATTTCAAGGAAGGAGCAGAGAGGAATGATAACTTTCTACTAAAAAAAAATCA
>NW_009737228.1:753-4489 GCF_000703405.1 Apaloderma vittatum
AAAATAAAGCCCAGTTAAAAAAAAAAAAAAAAAAAGATGTGTGAAACCCCTAGGAGCATCCCAATATATTGTGCTTGTTGTGGAGCTTGGGTGTTTTGTTGTTTGTTTATTTTTCTGAAAAAACAAGTTTGCATGAAACTATGAAGGCAGCCTGCCTTCACCCCCAGCCTCGCTCATTGTTTCCCTGAAGGTTCCCAGTTCTGGAATTTCCTTTAGAGGTGCAAAACAATATCAGGAAAATCAGGGTTTCTCTCTCTCTCTCTCTTTTTTCCTAAAAAGCTGAGGGAGGCCCCCCTTCCCCTCAGTGGAGCCACATCCTCTGTTATCCATCCTCCCTATTATGAAGATAATATCCTGATGATGTCCCATCCCATCCCGGGGCAGAGATGGACCAAAACACTGTGTCGAGGCTTAGTTTTATTCTCTGTACCTGGAGAATGAAGCAGGTTTCGGGGGATGTTTCCTCCCCTGGGTTTGCAGAAAAGCCCCAGGGAGCCAGGTGTTGGGGCATCCTTATGGACCTGCTCAGCTCTCAGGTAAAATTTTTTTTGGGGGGAGTGCCTCTCTCCAGGATGAGAAAACTGGAAGCAGCCAAACCACACCACCATAAAATATGATTTAACACATTTCAAATCTCTCTTCTTCCTGTGCTTGGCTAGTCTGCTCTGGTGGTAATACCGCTATCCCATTTCGTGATTTTTTTTTTTTTAACGGCGCAATCACATCGATTTTTTGAAATTTAATAGAAATCCCTTAAACATTAGGGTATTTTAGGTACGTTTTCCCTTCCAATCAGAAAGGTGCACTAAACTGCTTGTGGGTTTTCGGATGCAGAGGCTTTGGGCGACTAAAACCAGAGGGGAATGCACATAAAGGCCGCAAAGCAAAGATGTTCAGGTTTTATGTTCAAGCTTGAAACGCTCAGGATGGAGAAAAGGAGCATTTGGCAGTGTCATTTTTGCATCAGCTCAGCTCTTATCGCAGGGATTAGCCTGTTTCCAGCTCAGAAGTAAAGGTGAATAGAACCCTGGATCCTGACCTCATGCCTCAAGTCCTGGGTCCAGAGAGGACGCAAAACCCTGGGGCGGGTTTAGCCCTGAAAAGCCCTCGCCTTGTCCTCACTCCTAATCAGATTAGAAACCAGATGTAAGCAGGTAATAACGAGATAGTGGGCCACGGGGACCTAGAACTAAGGGAAACGATACGTTCCTCATTGCGGGGAACGTTTACGTCAAGAGCGAGGTATGGGAACAGGGCTAACTTGACAGTCTCATGTTATTGCTCTTGTATTTGCTCCCTCCGGGTCTATCTATATTCATCTCATCCACACCAACATCCCCAGTCCGAGCTTTACCCGTCCGGCCCAGTGTGGGCTGGAAACCCCCTTTGCATGTCAAGAGTTGGGTGCCTTTTTAAAGGCTATGTTTCCAGACGTTTTCAAACTGGAATGTTTTACCTGTCTCAAAGTTACATTTTGCCTTTTGGGAGAGGGTTTAAAAATAAGTACAGCCCAAAAGGGAAAAAAAAAATACAGTCTGTTCTTGTCAGTATGATATTTTGTTGGGTTTTTATTTTATCGAAGAGGAACAAGGCATTTTCACTGGCTTTTTTAAACTCTTTTGGCTGTATTTCAAGGTGGAATTTTTGTTGTTGTTGCAACCAGAAAAAAAAAAGCCAACATCCTCTTACTTTTTTGCAGGGAAGGATGAGCCTTGGGTTTACAAACACTGAGCTGGTTGCTGTCAGAGTGCATTTGACTCCCTTGGAAAAGGGCATGTTTACCCCCAAAACACCACATCCATATGCCAGCTTGTCCCCTCTTTGCAAGAAACTGCTGAGGGAAGACTTCAGCTTCTACTTGGAAAAGTCAGTTTTCATTATTGCAGGCTGTGGGTGTCGAGGTTAAGGGGTTTTTTCAACCTATTTAAATACCGCTTCAACGCTGCCTTTGGTGAGGGGGAGAATGACTCGTGTGTTTTATTTTAAAATGAACCATCTGGAGAGCTTCGCTTGAGGGAAGACTGTTTTTCTATTAAAATAACTTGGTGAAGAGTCCCTCATCTCAAACCTCTTGGTTCCACGAGGTTTGGAGGGAGGGAGGGTAAAGGCAGACATGGAGAGCACCCTCCAGGAGAGGGTCTTAAGCCATTATTCCTGGTTGTCTTTCCAGCCACAGGGAGTGCTTTAGCTTAGAAAAACTCACATTTTTTTACAAGCACCGAGGGCAGGAACCCATAGGAAATCACGTCAAGCAGGAGACCTGCTGGAGTAGCGCTTCCCGGGTTGCTAATAAGCCATCTTGACTCAGGTCCACCACCAAGGAGGTTCTGGTGGCCACCACAACATGTTCCCCCTGCCACCGAGGTGTTTGCCATCCGCCCCTGACCCTCCTCGCCCCAAAGCTTTTCCACAGGGATGACCAGTACCGGCAGCACAATGAGGGCAAAAAAGTCCTGCTCGTCGCGAAGGAGTTTCCTCCTTTACAGTAAAAGAGCATTTAAAAGTTTCCTGCTCCTCCTGGGAGGTGGAGGGAGGGGGGTGCCGATGTGATCTGCGGGCAGTTTCATTGTTTTATGACACATTTTCCTGTCGCCGGCTGCAACAGGAACCCCTGGAGCTCCGCGCCCCTCCTGGGCCCCTGTGCCACTGATGTCGGGAACTTTTTGTATCGTGGTGGAGGGCTGGAGCATTGTGTATTTTTCCCCACCATCCACCCCAGGAAAACACCCCACAGAGATGGGGAGCAGCAGGCAGAAATGGGGGGCTCCGCCCCCCACAACAGGGAGGACCAGGATTTTCTGTGTTTCTCCACGTCCACAGTACTGGATCTCCCAGCTGAAACATTTTTGCCAGCAGCACGATTAACCACGGCCACGTATTTAAGCACCAAGAGGAAAATTGCACCTGCTTTCCCATGCCTGTTGAGCCTGTTCTCAGTAATATAATATATACATTTAGCTATATTCCCACTCCTGCAGCCAGACCCTCTCTACACACACTCAGCCACCTTCCCAAAACCTCCATCACCCAAAAGCCCTGACTGGGGAGTGGGTAATATGGACAAAAGGTCCTTTACTCCATCACTTGACGGGTCAGGCTGGGATAGTTTAGGGCTGCGACCATACGACAGTACCCCTGGCCTCGCAGACAAGGGGTCCTCCCCTGCCCCAGACCTGGACCACCCCTGAGCTGAGCTGATTTCTTGGCACAAAATATGCCCTTGATTCCTCTTATCAATAAAATAATAATAAAAAAAACCCCAGAAACCGAAACACAACAGTTGTTTTAATAAATAAATAATTTTTTAAAAAATGCAATCCTTGCTGTTTTTTTCTCTCGTGACACCGCAAAATCCACCACAGGCTTTGATCTGGGGTGGGATTTTTCAGTGTGGGACTGGTTTTGGGGGCCAGACTTGAGCTGGTCCTCGCCTTCCCCAACCCCCAGATTTTGGGTGTTGCAGGATAGGATGCTCCTCTCCTGTCAACGAAGACGGTGTTGGGGAGGAGGGGGGACACAGCAGCCAGCTGGGGGTCCCTGCCTGCATCCTTTCCCTCCTCCACACCTCGCAGAGGGCGCGGGGGAATCGGCGGCATCGGGGATGCGCGGAAGGGATGCAGGAGTAAGCGCGGCGGGGAGAGGGGGGGAGCTGTCGCCAGGGCAACCTGCTTCCATCTCCAGCTTGCCCGGGGACCCCTGGTGCGAGGCGGAGGAGGAGGAAGGGGGATGCACAGGG
>NW_009737228.1:4611-5373 GCF_000703405.1 Apaloderma vittatum
CGTCTGCCGCTTCGTTTTCCATCGGGAAAGCCGAGAGGGTCCATCGGAAACTTGGATCGACCGTTGATTTGTTTATTTTTAACGGCAAAGCTGATTTTTTCTCGTGACGTAGGTGATGGGGGTGAAGGGAGAATCGCCTGCGTTCCCATCTGGCGCGAGCATGGTCTGTCTTTCACTTTAAAAGGTCCAGGATCCTTCTGGTCATCTGATTTCAGGTCAAGCAGGACTTTGCACTGCCAAGAGCCTGTGGATCCCACCGAAGCGGTTTGCCCCTGCTTCCCAGGAGAAAGGTGGGGACGCTCCTTCCACCCCTGAGGGAATGAGAGGTAAAATATCTCCAGCTTGGTTTCTCCTGCTTGCTTTCCCTGTGGCAGGGGAGGGGGGTTTAATGAAACCATTTTCTAGGGGGTTTGTTAGGGTGAATCGTGCAATTGACTGATTCCTAGGCCCTCCATGCGTGGTTGACATGCCCACCCTCCCCCTCGCATGCAGCCCCTGAGACCCCAAAAGTCCAGGATGCTCCAGCCCAGAGTGATGCAAGGTGCCTGGACAGTGCTGGGGGGTGGGTGGAGTGAACGGGGGGGGCCTGACAGGTATCTGTGATCTAAGGACAGGATCCAAGGATCCAGGGGATTGTGCTTTGCATCCACAGCTCTCATCCCCTTCTCTCTCTGCCTGTGCCCTGCCCGCAGGCTGGTCTCCCGTTGGCAGCAGCCTCCTCTCCATGGACCACCTCCCCTCATGAGCGCTGATGCCGAACAG
>NW_009737228.1:5518-5795 GCF_000703405.1 Apaloderma vittatum
CGGCAGGGCAGGGGAGACGGGCCGGCAACAGGGGCAGGAGGAGTGGGGTGGCAAGGTGGGCGAGATTGCCGGCATGGTGGTGATCCAGTGCATCTATGCTTTGGTGTGCCTGCTGGGGCTGCTGGGCAACTCCCTGGTGATCTTCGTCATCCTGCGTTACACCAAGATGAAGACGGCCACCAACATCTACCTGCTAAACTTGGCCATCGCTGACGAACTCTTCATGCTCAGCATCCCCTTTGTGGCCACGTCAGCCGCCCTGCACCACTGGCCCTTT
>NW_009737228.1:6168-9533 GCF_000703405.1 Apaloderma vittatum
TGGCAGCAGCGCCGGCGCTCCGAGGGCAAGCTGACGCGTTTGGTGCTCATGGTCGTGGCCATGTTCGTGGTCTGCTGGATGCCTTTCTATGTGGTGCAACTTGTCAACCTCCTGCTGCCCGGCCGCTTGGATGCCACCGTCAACAACGCCTCCCTCATCCTCAGCTACTCAAACAGCTGCGCCAACCCCATCCTTTACGGATTCCTCTCCGAAAATTTCCGGCACTCCTTCCACGGTGTGCTGCGCCGCTGCCTCGATGCCAGCCTCTGCTGCTGCCACACTGGCGAAGGGGCCGCTGAAGAGGAGGAGGAAGAGGAAGAAGAGCCCCTCGACTACTGCACCGCGCCCCGGGGCGATGACAAGGGCTGCATGTGCCCCACCCTGCCATGCCAGCAGGAGCCTGTCCACCCCGAGCCCTGCTGCAAGCCTGGACCCCTCCTCATGAAGACCACCACCTTCTAAGGTTCTCGCTGACCCCATCAGGCCTGGGGTGGAGGGGATCGTGCCTGGATAAAGGACAAACTGCCGTGCCCTTGCTCGTGCTGTGCGGTTCGGTGAAATAAAAAAGCCATAAGACCGGCACGTGACGCAGTTAATTACATCACCCGAGTAATTATTGCCAGCCAGGATTGGGGATAGTGAGGATTTCAGAGATGAGCTGCAGGGCAGGTGCCCCTCAGGTGTAATAAAACACAATCTTTCCCCTTCCTTCCACCCAAAAATGCTCTGAAAGATGGAGAAAATTCCTAAAATCCATCAGTCCCTGCTAAGTCCATGGGAGGGCGGGTAGGATGGGCCCAGGTTTCGACATCAGCTCTGCGGAGCGTTGAGAGCACAGAATTGATTTGATCCCTTTGGGTTCATCTTATGTAAGAAAAAAACAACTAAACAAACAAACAAAATGTGGTTTCTGAGTAATTTTGGGCAGAGCCACGCAAAGTGAGCCTTGGCAGGTGTCAGAGGGTGTCACAACCCTCCCTTCAGCTAACGGGGAAAGGAAAAATTGGAAGAATCTCAGGTGTCACCAGTAAACCTCCCTCCAAATCCCCAGGCAAAGCACACAGAGGACCAAAACCGTGTTTTGCTCCAGAAAAGCCAGGAAGAACCGACTCCTGCTCTCTCTCCACCATGGGTAAACATCACCTCTTGTGGTATTTGAAACTCAAACCCACAGAAATTTCAGCTGAGGAACAAGGCCGAGGCTCTAGCAGCTCAGCTGCATCCAGGTAGCATTAAATGAGCCATTTCCAGGGTTTTTTTTGTGTTTAACTTTGGACTTTTAACGTTGTTCTTGTTTTCCATTATTTATGGCTCATTCCTTCTATTTTAATCATGCTGGTGAAATAACCGGTAGGGCAATGCTTTCAGCCCGATGCTCTGCTAAAAGCCCACAGATCCTTTTTTTTTTCCTCCAGCTGATTTTGGGAGCTCTGGCTGTGAGACGAGCCAGTGTTCTGTGAGGAAAAAAAAATCCCACTCATTTTCGGGAAGAGGGAGGAAGAATATTTCATCAGCAGCTTTCTATAAACCAGACTGTAAAAGCTTTATTGGTCTACACACAAAATCACTGTGTGATTGTGCATTGCATAGGGTATATATCCAATAAATAAATATTTACAAAATATGTATAAAACAGTGGGTTGAACCATTCACGTTAGGAAAGCTATGGTTCATACCATGAGTATCTTTTTTATTTTCCTTGCTGCCGAGAGTTGCTGCAGGCTGGTATTTCATGGGCTTCACCCCTCCCCAGCTGCCAGAGCAGGATCCCCCCGCTCCAGCTCTTTGCAGAGCTGCCCCTCACCTCCCCAGAGCTGGAAAAAAACCATAAAGTACTTCCCTAGGTTTCCCCCAAATCTGCGGGTGGAAAGTAAGCAGCGGGATGGATCCTGCTCCCCCTCACCCTGTTTTGCCACGAGCTTTAACATGGGTTAGACTCAGCCTTGGGGAAGACTGAAAGAAAAACAGGAAAAAAAACCCCAAAATCTGTGGGCAGGCAGGGTTGGTTAAGTGGATTAGTAAGAAAAATAAACCCAAAACACAAAAAACCCCAACAAAAATAGAGTTTAACCCAATAAGTCAGAAAATCATGAAAGAAATTGAGGGGTAACGTGCCACAGAAGACTTTTCCTACCATGGAAAAAATGCCGCTGGCATTCTCAGTATCCCCATTTAACCCCCACACCCCACAAAAAAAAAAAAAAAAGCCCCAGAATGGTCAAAGGGAACAGAAATCAGGCCTTTTAGATCTCACATGGTGACACTCAGCATGAGGTGAAAAGTGCTCAGGTGCCAGGGGGCAGAGGCAAAAGGTGAGGAGAGGGGGAAAAAACCAGATTTCTGCCAATGAGGCAGAAAGAGAGGCAAAGCACTGACCACAAGATCTTTGCTCTTTCTTCCACTATTTGTAACAAAAACCCCAAACAACACTAAACCCAACCCCAATGAAAGCATGAGCACCCCATCTCCTCTTCCCTGCCCTCCGCCCCAGGAAAACCATAATCCTCAGCGCAGCAGCACTGGTTTGGAGTCTTCCATGGTCTGCGACAACTCAGCTGGCTGTGCTCCCTCATTCCATAGTCAACACAGATTTAAACGCTCAGTTCCACGGAGTCATTTTTCCTAGAACTCATGGTTTTCCCTCAAAGAACCTCCATCCACGTGCCTTCTCCCCTCCCCCTTGTTCCCTGCCGCAAGCAAGAGCTGTCTGAAAATCCGAGGGTATTCTTGGAAGTGGGGGTGTTGACAGCTTTTCCCAAATTCTCTTTATCATTAAAAATCGCAGTTGCAGGTGTGGGGGGGTGTGAGTAAATGTTACCCAGTTCAATCCACCTCCTTCTCTCCGTCCTGCCCAGTGTCCCTACAGTTTCTGGCCAGAGGAGACCGGCTGAAGTCCCATCTCCTTTTCGTGGGGGCCACCACACTTGTAATCCATGGTGGTGGGGCGCCTGCAGCGCTTCTTCACCAGGTGGTAGCCCGGGGCTATCAGGGCCAGGGCCACCAAGAGGGCACCCACAGTGATGCCCACCAATGTGGTGGTGTGGAGGTGTTCCACTTTCGGTGGGGTCCGGCTGGGGATGGGCGTTTGGGGTTCAAACTCGCCCGAGTAGCCTTGCTCGCCGTCCTCATCCAGGATTTTGACACAGCCATTCTGGTC
Source organism: Apaloderma vittatum (assembly GCF_000703405.1). NCBI lineage: Eukaryota > Metazoa > Chordata > Aves > Trogoniformes > Trogonidae > Apaloderma > Apaloderma vittatum. Next base: position 9,326 of record NW_009737228.1, read on the forward strand.
ATAGACCTGGTAGCCGGTGTCACAGTGGCACTTGTAGCTGCCGGGAAGGTTGGTGCAGTTGTACTCACAGTAGTTCATGTCACACTCATCAATGTCCACGCAGACCCTGGTGTCTTCGTCCAGCAAGAAGCCCTCAGGGCAGTGGCAGGAGATGCTGTGCAGGCCGCAGTCTGCCGGGCACTCGCTGCTGTTGCAGTGCGGGATGCAG
>NW_009737229.1:0-1974 GCF_000703405.1 Apaloderma vittatum
TGTTCTCCCTAGTTGAGAGGTTGGACGAGGGGAAATGGATCCAAATTGCACCAGGGGAGGTTCAGGTTAGGTATTAGGAAGAATTTCTTTACTGCAAGGGCTGTCAGCAATTGGAACAGGCTGCCCAGAGAGGGGGTGAAGTCACCATCCTTGGAGGTGTTTAAGAGGCGGGTGGATGTTGCATTGGGGGAATCATTTAGCCAGTTGATAGGGCTGGGACAAAGGCTGGACTCGATGATCTTCAAAGTCTCTTCCAGTTGAAACTATTCTATGATTCTACGATTCTACGGTTCAATCAAGGCCTGAGTCATGGCAAAAACCCTGGGACTGAGGCAGTGTTCTGGGGCTCTCTGCCCTGCCCTGAGGTTGCCTATCAGGCAGATTCGTATGTCCAAGCCCTAAGCACGTGGACAGAGGTTGTCTTGTCCAAAGGCCTCACCTTGGCAAATAGATCCACACCTCTGTGTAAGCAGGATCCACCACCTTGGGTGGTTTCTTTCTGCTGGCAAGGTCAGGGTGAGGACATACTGCGATGAGTCCAGGCAGATGGGCCAAGGAGGGCTGGGGTGGCAGGAGACAGTATAGGGATGGAGAGCAGCAAGGCAAGCTCCTGCACCAAACCAGCCTCGGAGGAATGAGATGTCCAAGGGGATGGATGCTGCCAGCTCCCAGGCAGGATGGGAATGTCCTTCATTTTTGATGCAGCTTCTGGTGGGACTGCAGCAAAACCTCTTTCCAGATTGAAGACATTGTCATATTTTCCAGCTCCTGGGGCTGTTCTGCAGGGCTGATAATGTTTCCAGCTGATAATAAAGCCCTGCTCAGCTCTCCCCTTCTACAAGAAAGGATTTGCCTGCATGACCATTCTTCTTGCCCTTGAATAGCTACACAACAGGGCCACGGTGCTGCATGGACTGGAGGAGATACTGGCTAAGAGTGGGGTCACAGTGACTCACTGTGCTCTCAAAATCCATCTTTTTTTAGGTCTCCCCAGTCCCGCTGATGTCCTCTTGCAATACTTTTGGATCTGCTGTGGGTGTGGACTAATTTAGTCACTGCTGGTGCCTGGAAGGATTCAAAGAATGAAGGAAGGTGCAGGTTCAACCTGTATGTTGAGTAAGAACAGTTAGTTTGTACAGGACACTTTGGAATGGCTGTACAGTAAACTTCCATGAGTAGTGGGAGGCCTGCCGGATTTTCCTGAAGGTAATTTTTCAAAGCTCCAAATTGTGATTGACTTTTTGGTTGTGTCATCCCTTGAGGATGTTCACTGGAAGAGAGGTAAGAAGCTTAAAAATTAGTGGGTGGGTGTGATAGAAACGCAGGTTAATCAGAGCTTTCAGCTGGACCTTTCTGAACTATCTCCTTCAAGTAAACATGCCTCAAACTCCAAAAGGCTTGTAAACCTAAGAGCAAGGAAAAAAACCTCTCCAAGTGGAACAATGAGCATTTTTAAACCGGAGGGCTCCAGATCAAGAGACAAGTAAAAATGATTTTAACAAATCACTTTCTTCCTTCCTGTTTTCTTTCTCTCAGACTTGCTCTCACTCCAGAAACATTTTGAGCTTCCTGGATGCAAACCAACACCACGTAGTATTGTCTGGTCCCAGGAAAATTCTTTCCCTTTCCATCACACCTGAGGCTGTGTGCCTGCTGCCTGTTCTCAGGGCTTCTTTCACCTGGGTGGACCAACTGATCTTGCTTTTTTCTTCCATTAAACTGTTCAAACCCTTTTGCTGTTTTCCCACACTGAGAACAACCTGTAGAGAATTCCACAATTTGCAGACTCTATGGAGGCATCCTTTCTTCCTACTAGTTTTCAGCCTGCCATTGGACAGCTGGAGGATTCTTCTCGGAAGAAATGACAAACTGCTGTCGCCTCTCTTCCAAGCTGGAGATTTTCGTGGTCTCTTTACCTCCGTGTTACACAGATGTCATTTCATCCTCTCTGTTGCCCTCTTCTGTATTCTCTTG
>NW_009737230.1:0-435 GCF_000703405.1 Apaloderma vittatum
CTGATATACTCCTCTGGTTGTTCTTTCTTATTGCCACCAAACAAACTAATCTCTGCTTTGCCACATCACCTACTTACTAAATTATACGAGAGCAAAGTATTCCATTTTTTGTATATTTAGCATAGGTTGTTAACAATAAAGAAACTTAATATTCCTTCTGTAAATGTCACTTAAAATATGAGGTTTTGACATAGAAATATCTCTGCTATTTATGCAGGGAAGGACCGTAATCATACAGACCTAATATTAGTCGGAATGCTCCCTCTTAATACACTGCAGTGTGTTTTCCAGGGGTTACTGTATAATTGTGAACTGGGACCATGGACAGTTCTCTGTCATCAATTTTGTCATCAACTGCTTGGGTGTGATCTTGGGCAAGACACTATGACCTCATTTATGGAAGTTCTAGGCACCTAAACATTCTTTTCAAGGCAG
>NW_009737230.1:770-1980 GCF_000703405.1 Apaloderma vittatum
CCTTGTATGGTCTTTGTCTTCTCATTCTTTCTCACAGCAATTATTGTTTAGAAGGATATGTCAAACTAGGCAAGACGCTTGCATTCTCGAAATTTTACCTGCTTACAAAATTTGTATCATAAAAGGCCTACATCTAGTCCAACCTCTCCTGTCATGAGCAGGTACGCCTCTCAAGTAGATCACGATACTCAAGGCTCCATCCAGCTTGGCCTTGAACACCTCCAGGGAGGGGGCAGCCACAACATCTCTGGGCAATTTATTGCAAAGTCTTGCCGCCCTCGTACTGAAGAATTTCTTCCTAAGAGCCAACCTAAATCTATTTTCCTTCACCTTAAACGCATTTCCGCTTGTCCCATCTTGTAAAAAGTCCCGCTCTAGCCTTCCTGAGCTATCTAATGAGTGTTAATTAGAAAGATATCTAGCTACATAAGTGGTATTTATGTAATTATGTCTGATACACAGTTTAAGGTCTCAAGCATAGGACGGGGAAAGCTAGCAAAATTCTTTTTATAGCACTTCTTGTGTCATAGGAGTGATATACAGCAAATTAATTATATACTGCCATCCATATACACTTACTCTTGACATGTTCAAACCCTCAAATACTCATAGTCGTTCAGAGGGAAATTTCTTTCAGAGAGGTGAAAAGACTCACCAAAGAGCAGAAAGTTAGCTGAAGAGGCTCTAGTGATGCTCTGAAAACCTCTTTCCTTAAATTTCTGCATTCTTAGCCTCTCTTTACTCTTCGTGGTTTTGGGTGGGGGGAAGGGGTGGAGCGAGGCAGAGAAATAGCTTCCAATTTAGGTAAAACTCAGGACCCCAGCAAATAATCTCTGCAACATTAATATAACTCCCTGCAGGTCTGGGTTGTAAGTAAAACCCTGCATCATATTTCTGGAACAGAAGACACTAGAGATCACAGAGCAAACATTGCTGCATGGCCCTGGGCAGAACCAGCTGTGGCCTTCTGAAATTAGTTGTACAGATGCCATCTCACTGAAGGTTGACAAATATTGTTAAAGACCAAGCTACAAAAAACCAACATAGCTCTAGAGACTTTTGTTGTTGTTGCTCAAAGCTGACCACCTGATTCACTTAAGCAACTTCTCTTACTTCCCTTCTAGGTCATGACTCACCATAGATCTTTTTGTTATAGCATCTGAAATCTCTCCATATCCACTTCAACATCAATTACTAGAAATCACTACTC
>NW_009737231.1:0-17388 GCF_000703405.1 Apaloderma vittatum
CGTTTTCTAAAACAAAAATAGCCCTCCAAACCCACAGCTCTCGGGCACCCATTGCTTTCCTGGGTGCTAATATCTGCACACAGGACTCATGGCTTTTAAAAGGCTCCACGAATTAGAATAATGCCATGAAACTGGTAATTTAAATAAAGTAATATTTTAATTGATTCTGACACTCAGAGACATTTCTTAGCGTTGCCACCTCTTTTTGACCTTTCACTCAAGCGTGTTTCACTCTGATGACGGGGATCAGCTATTTATTGCCGTCTTTGAAGTTATAAATGCACAGCAGCAAAATCTGCCCCCAAAGAAATAAGGGGAACATTTCCTACTAATCTTAGGGAGAATAAGATTTGGCCATGAGAAGTGTAATCAAAATTGCTCGGGAATACTAAAGAAACATCCATGAACACGCCCAGAAATAGGGATACAAAAGCAGAGCCTCCCTTCGATTTCTGTGCCTTCACTTCATAGGAGGGTCAGGGCTGTTTCAAGCCAAAGAACATAATAAAGCAATATAAGAGGGCGGCTAATTAGACCTGCAAGGGCAGAGCTCACTACCTCAAGTTGTGACACAACTATCTGGTCATCTTACATGATTACTTACAAGAAAAAAGAAAATAAAAAGGCAAGAAAAAAAAACACCCCAAAACCCCAGCAGTATAGGTTGAGGTACAGAGGAGGTATAGACTAATTAGGCATTTAGTTCCCAAATATAAAAGGCATCTCTTCTTCCCCCACCCCAGAAGTATACCACTAAATGCCAAGAAATGTATTGCCAAAAAACTCTAAAGTTTACGAAAAACTTGGAAATAATTCGATACAATTAATAAGATTAGCCACAGCTCTATTTTAAAAAAAAAAAAAAGTCTATTCTAAGCACTTATGATTCAGCATAGAAACCTTGCAGGGAGAGGCAAGGGAAGATATTTTTTTTCTTGGGGGTAGGATGTTCTACAGTCGTCCTCCAAAGGACATTTCATACTTTTCTCTGATATACTTGGAATTCACCTCTCACACACAGGACAAAGCAAATCCTCTGCCAGGACACAGACCCAGCATTAGGACACCTGGATTTCTGCATTCTTTTAAAAAGTTAGAGATCTCTGTCGTTCCAGCTCCTGCTGACTCCTATTCTCGCTTCTGTTAATTACCAAATTCTGAAGAACTTCGTCAGCTTCTGACTCATCCACCACCTAGTACTCCTCCTCCTCCAACCTTCACGTGAGAGGCCTTCTCTAGCGCTGTCTAATGATTCTAATCATCAGCTCTCTGGAAAACACATCTGTATTTCACGTAGCAGTACCAGCATTTTAATTTAAGACTTTATTAGCCCATATATACAATACTCCAAGTGGTTCAGATACATATTACGCTGCCCCCTTCTGCAGATTACTTCTAGAGCAAAATTACCTAACAGAGAAATAATGCTTCCATGTTTTCCCAAGGCAAATATATAAATATTTCCTGCGTGCTGTACATTATGAGAAAATTGGGCAACGGGGGCAAGACTCCCGGCAACGTGTTCGACAGCCTGCGAACGTCCATCCGACAAAAGCATGAAGGCAAATGCACGTGTGAAACGTTAAGAAGCTCCACGCAAAGCTTTACACTTCTCCTTTAACTCTCACTTCAAATTAAAGTTATTTTGAAAACTTTTTGTTTCTGTATTATCTGTTGTTTGTCAAGTCTAATGTTTATTTAAGCAAGTTATAATCCTAAATCACTTATCTGCAGCCATAGGAGTATTTTTATAAACTTATAATTTACAGTCCTGCTTGGTTTTCCTAAACTTCATTTTCCGAAGCCGTGCGACATATCTTTTAAATCAAGCACACTTAGTTTCACGTCAATTAAATATAAGCAGTCCTGAAATTAATAGCTGAGCACACAAACACCTTCACTCCTACTATCTTCCGACTGATAAAACCACTCTCGAAAGGAAGAAGGGACAGAAGTTTCTCCCCCACCACCGCATTTCTACCTCCTTCCTCTGCTTTTCAATTGTAGAGTTTCACACGTTGTCTTATCTATTCGAGCAGTATCAACACATTCATTTTCACAAATGCGTGACCCACGCAGGCACTTTAACAATCCTACTTTATCTCTTTAGCCTGCAACTGCTACTAGCACGCTTTCGATTAAAATCAACCATCAAAAAAGGAAAAAAAAAACCACAACGCAATTTATTTGTGTATACCATCCACATGACAACGTACCTCCTTTGTCTAATCGACTCCTGGGGAAAAAAATAAAAAAAAAAATAAAAAAGGAGGTCAGGAGGTGAGATCTGAAGAGAGGATGGAGCTCAGTGGGACGGAGGAGAGCAGAAAGCTCCCCAGACCGGGGCAACACAAGCGAGATACTGTGGAACCACAGGAAGGGGAAAAGGAGAGACTAGAGGTCAGATCCTGGTGTTTTTGCACATCAAACTCGCGCCAAGGCTGGTTATTTTGCACAACCAGGCTCAGGCTGCAATCCCAGGACACCCAGGAGTCGAGGTACGGATTCGAACACGGCATGGGGCTGCGGTGAGGGAGCCGAGCATCTCGGGAGCTGCCGGAGTTTTGCCCTAAAAAGGGGACACACTCAGGCAGGGGGAAAGTGCCTTCTGCACAGGGAGCAAAAAAAAAAAAATAAAAAAAAATCGCACAGAAAGCAAACAAGGACGAGAAATGGAGAAAATGAAACAGAAGAGCAGTTTGGCTCTTGCTTTCCGGCCTCGTAAATCCTTCCTAGCAGAAGAGAAGTCGGATGGAACAAAGCATAAATAAAGTATGAGGTGAGTTTTAACCATTTTTCAGGGCAGGGAGAAGGAAAGCTAAACAGAGCACACTTCTCCACCCTCATTGAGATGCAAACCACACAAAGGCGAAAAACTCATCTTGATGCACTGGTAGTTACGCATGTAAATTCCAGCGCAGGGAGCAAGATAAGCCCAAAGAATGCAGTTTCTCTCACCAGAAAGATTCAGCTTTGTGTAGAACGCTCTAGTCTAACTACTGTAACCATCAGGACGACTCTGTTTAATATCAATAAAGCGAGCGATGTGCTCGCCTCATGCTAAACAAGCAGAAAACCCAGAGGGACCGATTCCCACAACCTAGAAACACCCGTAGGTGAAACAGCATCCAACTTGGCTTCGATAAAAAAAAACACGACACAAAACCCAACAAGCACCTTCTTTCCACTTCAGGCTCTTCTTTCTTAACTGGAGCAGCAGAGAGGAGTCTGAAACGAGAGCCCACCTGCGCGGTGCAACGTGAACCTGAAGTCTCCTGTCCTAGTGGAAAATAAAGTTTTATTTTAATACGACGGGCCCGTGGCGTGCCCTCGTAGGAGCCTTGTACGATAACACTGACAGTACCACTTTGCAACCTCTTTCTTTTCTCCTCTGTCTCATCTCTGGTTCATTTTCATTTTTTTTTTCTTTCCTGGTTATTTTGGCAGCCGCAGAGCATACAAATCTGCACGCAGCAGAACACTAGTTTAGTTATCTAGATGTGAAATTTTTTATTTTAACTATTAACAGCAATTATGAAGCGTTTCTTTTGAAAGGCCATAATTAGGGATGACAGACAAACAGTGGATGTGGCAGAAAAAGATAGTACCAGTTCTTTGATAGTACAAAGCAAATCACCAAGGCAGCGTGATAGTACTAGTTTCATTCCTTTTGGAGTTCATCAGTTGCGAGCGATTGAATTCTGCCTCGTGACTGATAAATGCATATTTTGATTTGTTTCCCCTTGAAAGCCAAGTACTCTTTTATTGGCAGGCTGATTAAAGTGGAATTAAAATGTTCTCTGAGGAAAGAGGTGAAAACTTGTCACCTTTTCTGCAATGCTCTTTTTCCCCCCCCTTAGCAGATAAGGGTTTTTCTGAGTCACAGACACCGGATACTTGGGGCGAAATTAACCAAACTAGTCATGTTTTAAAAGGACAATCGTTCTATTTTTAAAGCTGTCATTTTTTTCCCCCCCGGAATATTTGATTAGGGCTGCGTTACAAAAGATAACTTTTGCAAACAGTCTGCTCTCCCTCTCCCCCAACCCCGCAACACCTTATTAATTTTACATTAGATTCGGACTCTGTTCCAGCGAACCCCACGGTGACTCCCTGCTCCATAGAGGCTTCCTTACTAGAGCGAGCTCGGCAGGATTTCGGCACAGCAGAGTTCAGCCACATCAGCAAACAGGCAGCCAGAAAGCTCAGGCCCCGAGCCGAAGTGCAGCTAAGCTTGAAAGAAATACAAATATTTAAAGGCAGCGCAAGAGAACCAATAAAAAGCAGCAAAAAAAAAAATAAGAAAAAAAAATCTACGAAGCGTTTACACGCCATAAAGCTCTCAGTCTCAAATAAATGTGGCCCTTGTGAATTTGCTATACCAGAAGTTTACGCTTCCCTCAATTTAAAATTTTCAAATAAAGAGACTAAGTACAAAGCCCTGGAGAGAAAAATAGTAGAAAGTAATATAATTATGAGAGCAACATCAGCCATTGCGAGTGATATTGTTATTCTCCATCAAGGAAGCAATAACTTTGATGAATAATCCCCTTAATGAACACCAAGATGGGGTTCTGCCTCCCTAATTAAATTAAATTAAAAGTGTCAGGTATCAAACCTCCATGGTAAAGACGAAGAGAAGCTACACAGCAGCTCCCGAACACAGTATTACCAATCCCGATTTTTGAATTTCAGAGCAATTTTGGGGTTGCTCTGGAGCCAGGAGGGGTTGGAAAACACCCTTACAAAAGATGACAAGGGGGTATTAGTAAAAGATCCCCAAAAGTAGGTGACGGTGGCAAAGGTGGAAACTTTCTCCTTAACTTATGCTCCCACAGCTGCGTCGCCTGGTTGAAAAGATCAACTACCGAAAACAGAGAAAGCAAAATGAGCTCAAGCGAGCCATGCAGGCTTATCGACAAATTATCTCTACCGGATATAAGTCAGATCTTCATTATTACTTTAGTAGGATTTTTTGTGGGTTAATTTTCTTACTCTCTATCTGATGCAACAGAAAAATACAAAGCCTGCAGGGAAATAATCCCTATAATTTGCATTTTTAAATGCCCCTACATAAAATACATATTTAAGTCGATGCATCATAATGGTCGGAATTAGTAAGTTACATAATTATTTAGAGAGATTATGAAATACTTATTGATTTAGCTGCATAAATATGTACCTAGGGAAAATTATATCACAAATGAAACTGGCCTAAGCCACTCTGTCAAAGCCAAAACAAAGACAATTATCTTGTCAATAAAAAAAAGGAAGGTAAAATTCCAAAAAACTATTAGTGTGCTAAAAATAGAGTGATTTCATAATCATAACAGGTAACTTGGGGATAAGCCTCATAATTCCCTGCACAGACACCCAAGTGAAAGGAATGGAAACACTTTTTTTGATTACATCCTAAGAATCTGTTCAGATTTGGGGGAGGACAACCACAAAGCTCCATCCCTGCTATGAAACAAAGTTGGACTTTTTTTTTTTTATTTTTAAAAAGTACCTAGCTCTATAATTGCACAGGCCCTATTACAACCACCCACTGAGGGCATCCACACCAGCCTGAGAGAGCCTTACGAGCTTTAAAAATTCATTAGGAGCTTGGCAATAAATATTGCCAATGTATTTTACTGTAACTGTATCGATCCCAATGCACTTGACTTATCTATAGAGATAAAACTTATCTTGACCTTGTCGAATACAAACAGTCTGGACTAAAAACCTGCGATAGCCTCTCATGGGGAAAACATACAACAGATAACAGCTACAGGGATGATACAGGAGCAGTACATCAGTATTAACGTTTCGGGTGAAACAAGAATTTGCCTGAATATTAGCCCACTGAGTAGACACGAGGAGACACTAATAAAGAAAGCTTGGAAGAACCAAACTGTACATTTAATTATAGTCTGCTTGAGCACAGAGTTAGTCCCCTCAGAAAACACGTAACGCCGGATCGTCACAACCCCGCTTGCACAGCGATATGACCGAGTAGGCTTTCTTTTTTTTGCCTTTTTTTTTTTTCGGATGCAATCGCCTCTCTTTGCGAAAGTAAAAGCCGGTCGCATGGCTCTGCACTGACAGAAAAAGCAACTCAACCAACTTTTATTCCCCCCCCTCTTTGTTGTTTCAAGTCGCTGTTTCCAGCTGTGATCCTGCCGGCGACTGGAGACAGCGGCGTTGGCCTTGAGAGACGAGCGCGGCCGCTGGGCAGGCTGCCGGCAGCCCCTCGCCTACCAGGGACCCTCCAGGAGCAAGAAGGCACCAGGTCCGCAGCAGGATCGGGCCCCCAGCCCAGGATTTCCCAGGGGAGCCCGAGAAGCCAAGAGCCGTAGGGATCCGGACGCTTTCAAACTCTGTGGTGTTCCTTTTCCCCTAAGATAACTCAATTAACATTTTCAACTACCAAAAAAACCCCAAAACTCAACCCCCCAAAAATATTCCCCGCTATTTCTAAGGCAACAGAGATTTTGGGAGAAGATGTCTTTTGTGGTTGATTTTGAACTGAGGGTACGGGGATCCTGCCAGGCGGCGGCAGAGCGTATCCCTCGATCTTTAACGCAAACTTCTCCGGGTTGTTCAAGTAACTCAACGGGCAAAGAGTCGCTTTCCGAAAGAAAACTAGAGCACGTTTTTAATAATTACTTTGGTACCTATTTGCCAATTTGAGAGCCAAACATATCAGAACGATAACAAATTTCCATCTTCCAAACGTCTTCTCTTCACGAGCCCTGAGAGCATTCTAATGTAATGCAAGCAGGAAGATTTAAGATCTCTAGTGCCCCCGAAAATTATTTATTTCTGACGCTGTGTTTTGTAGCTGGTCTTCATAAATTAAAAAAAAATAAAAAAATAATAAAATGTTTACAGGTATTTGGACAAGCAAACTGTTTCGAGGTCACAGTAATAATTACTTTGCATTTGCAATTAATGAAAAATAACTATGCCTGATCACTCTTGTAATTAATATTTCAATATGCTAAACAGCACCAATACGGTACAACTTCTTGCAAAGATACAGAGGAAAACAAATTAAAGAGGGGGGAAAAAAAAAATCTGCCAAATGAAATCGATGGGTTTTCCACTTAATTAAATATTACGGGTTTGCGTGTGTATTTTGAACAATCTGCAAGTACTGTCAACCCCAAAATATCATAATACACTTTTGGATACAAAGGTAAAATTATTATGGCGAATTAACTCTGCTATTTCCTGAGCCACGAGCAGGAATTTGAAAGGTTTCCTACTTACTCTGAGCAACTAAATGAAACTCACTATACACTTTTATATTTCCACCTTTAAATATTGCTTAGCTTTGAGAGAGAGCTATAAAACTTTCTACGTTTTGATAGGCAACTGTATTTTGCATTGACTGAAGGCAAACAGAGACAAAAATAATACTATCCACAGCAGTGGCACAAAGAATAAGGCTCCATTGCTAATTATACAGGGAACTGAATTTAATTACATGGAGAACATTAAACACTTTCCAAAATAAAAAAAAAAATAAAGTAAAAAAAAAAAAGCTGGAGATGAGACTCTCAAGTGCCTTTAACGCTCCAACAGTGCCCTCTACTGAGGCATCTAAAAAATGCTGAATTATTGCACGACCCAAGCGGACACAAACGCAGGCAACTGGTATTTCGGGATCGTTTCTGTTTAAAATTGGGAACTCTCACAAAACCCAATTAAATCAGCTTTCTGCAGGATGAATAGGCCAGTGCAGCACTGTGTTAGGCGTGCATTTTTTCAAGGAGATTTGCAAACTAATATATCTGAAAGACAGTAGTCATAGTTCAAAGACAATTAAAAAGCAATGTCTGAAGTCTCAATTGTTACATTTTCACTCGCAGGATCCATGCAGCGAGGATATTCCCCAAGACTAATCTGGTTTGGGATCCTGTACTAAAACATTTGGTTTTTCTTAAGGTCTGACTCAGTTTGCTTATGCATTACGACAGACACAACTAGATGATAGTAGAAACACCTCTAGAAGCAAATAGGCTTTGAAAAAAATCTAATCCAAATATAAAAAATATGTTTCATTATTCAATATATTTTAATAAGAAATTTATTTCCCCCCCCCCCTTCAAATGGTAACTAGTCCTGTCTGGCTCCATACAATAAACTAAATGTCATCCTAAGCACCCAGGGGAGACTGGTCAAGATTTTTCGAAATTCCAGTTTCACATGGTTAAGTGTAAAAGGGAAAGGGGAAACAGAAAGGAGAGGCAAAGGATTTTAGCACAACTGGAAAGTGTAGCATAGAAAACTGTGACAGCTTCCTCATTATTCCTTTTTCTTAAGGAAAAAAAAAAAGAAAAGAAAGAACCTAAAGGACACCTACTCTCCCCGTTACAACTGGGATTTTAAGAAGTGAAAGCAAACTCTCCCTGAGAGATGGGATTTTCACAATGCGGTTTCAGCGTAACCAGTCGAATTTTCTGTGTTTGGGGGAACTACTGCAGCAGCACAACGTCCCAGCTCGAGAAAGGGAAGCTCTCGGGGCTGACGCGGTGCACACACGGGGTGGGCGTAAGACCCTCCTTTACACGCCCTTGGTTTTCCTACCTTAATCAAAGAGCTATTGGCGTCCACTTTAATGTTTTGTTGGTGGCGTTTTCTTCTTTCCTTGACCACAGTTTCAAGAATTTTCAGCTAATAGGGATGAAGCACACTTTGGAAAGTCTGAGCAGTGCCTTTACCGCAAATTCCCAAGTTATTCAAAAGCTCTCTTAACGATTAACTTGCAAATATAGTTTTGTCACCTGCAAAAAAACCCAGCCCCGCAGATATTTTAGATTAGACTGCAGGAAGCACGCGATGCCGAAACGGCGAGGAATTGTGTGAGCCCGTTTGCTACCAGCAGCTCCCTGAAACTCGGCTCCACGGCACGAAGGGACAACCACAGACTAGGTTAAAACTTCACATCTTTCCACCTCAGCGACACCTTTTATAAAACTGGAGGGGGGGGGGCAAGGGGATCCTTCACGTTTTCATTTGAAAAGGAGGAATTCAAAAATCCACCCTCCTCTAGCAAAATCTTCAATTTATGTGATTTAAAAGGAGAGAGAACATTCAGTGTAAAACACCAGATGCAGGCTGGTGGTCCTGAAGTGATTTTTTTTGTTTTTTTGCATGTACTGTCGGCTGCACCTCACCAGGCTCCTGAGAGGGGACAATCTGACAGACTCTCATCTAGATGGCGATGCTGGAGAGGGAGAGCGGGATGCTCGCTCCGGCTTTGATACGGCCACCGATCTTTATCGAGCTTTGAAATCAGGATGCTAAAACTAGTTACAAACCTGCGGGGTTGGGAGTACCTACAGGTGGCTGCTGATTTCAGAGAAAGATGTGAGCTCTTAGCAATCCTGACAGCCTTTTTGTTTCTCACACGGTGTTACAAGCCCTGGGCTTTCTGCACCCAGATTTACCTTTCTTTTGCCCGTTTCACATCAGCAAAGCTGAGACACCTTTGGTTAACCCTGTCCTGAAAAATTAGTTGCCCAAACACAGCAGTACAGAAAGGGCTGTAAAGTGGGGTTTTATGGGGAGTCAGACACCTGTCCTCACACACCACCTATTTAAATTTCGAATCTGTGTTGTGAGCCTAAATTTCACAAGTCTCTCGTTTTTGCTCCATAGATGAAAGCAGGTCAGCCTCTACCAGAAATATATTTAAACTCATGCACACCAAAGGATAAATGCAGGAGATAAAATGACTTAAAGCCACATCAGTGCAATAACAACAAAAGCGTATTAATAATGCAATATCAAGCATGTGCGTACGATATTGCCATAAGTTGAAGCTAGACAAAAATATTTATCAATTTGCTTACTCAAAATGCTGCACAAATGATGGAAGATTTACTGTTATTGAATCCTCAAGGTCCATTAATTTGTTGTCTGTTCAAATCTGTAGCCTTAAAACAGCATCTGTCTCCTTGTAGGTGGTTTGTTTGGGGTTTTTTTAAATTATTTTTTTCTGAAAGGAATGTTAGTTTTGCAGGACAGTTGTACAATCTAAAAATCTCAATTCGTCATCATCATCCCGGATAAGACAGGTAGAGACAGGTGTGATTAATTGTATTAAGTTATTCCTTTTCATTCCCAAAAGGGAGATCTTTGAATTCAGTGTGTATTTCTAAGAAAGTCCCAATACGCTGTGATTCACACAAGTTCTCCGGCACAAGCTAATCTTCTTGTCAATAAAACTTAAAAAGTGATTGCACAGGCTTCTGAATAACCACAATTACAAAGAATCGTGAGAGGTTTCACAGTCCAGTGTGCAAAACGCTACAGAGGTGCAGCAAGAAATAAAGGCAAGCAGCATTTTCTTCCTCTAAGTGCTAAACCGAGGCTTTTTAAAGAGACATGGAAGCTAAAAACGGGAAGATCAAGCCACCTTTTTTACCTACAGAGAGTTTAAGTAGGTTAGTGTATCAAAAGAGCGAACAAATTATCAAAGAGAACACATATCCTTAATTTAACGACCGATCTAGCTGTTCATTCCTCTGAAAATCCAGATTTTTAGGTATTCTCCACTCAGGTGCCACAGACGGACACATCAGCTACCCAAATTAATTTGCCACCTGGGGTGTATGCACTGATAACTTTCTAGAGTTTTCCCTGATGAATCCCATCTCAAAAGACTCTCCACTCTCCGCTCTCTCCCTCCCCTAGAACCTGCTGCCGGGCACCACAGCGAGGAGAAAACGAGGGGAAAAGCAAAGCAGAATAACCCCCCACAACTGAGCAGTGCTGCCCATACAAACCGGAAAGCCGCCGGCACAAATTCAAGTTGTCAACAGAATAAGGAACCCCGTTTCAGGAGGAATTATGGTTTTCCCCTCAAAACCCCCAAACATTTTGAATTTTTTTAAACCCAAGGAAAAATAAACAACCTGGAGGCAACATTTGACTTGCAAGCAACCTGTCCGTGGGTTCGTATGGAAAGACAGAGTGGATGTGCAGATGTCAAAGCGAGCTAAAAAGGGGGGAGTATAAACCCACCTTCCTCTGCACGCCCAGCACTTTGTTACAGCCCCAGCACGGATTTCACAGCCCACAACAGTAGCTTTACAAAGCAGCCTTCTCCATGGCATAAAAATCTTGGCTTCTGCCCTAAGAGCGTTTCCTCTGCACTTGGTCAGGAGTCGTTTAGCTCGTCGCTCCACGAGAAAGATGCCTTAATTTCTGTGTGCTAAGCTATCACGAGATACAGCCAGCTGCCAACAGCTGGGATCTTTGCTGCAGCTTTTGTGATTTCTCTCCATTACGATGGGGAACTCGAGCTAAAACATGCATAGCAGATTATTTTCTCCAAGAGTAAATTGATGATTTTACTGATTTACTAAAAAATCACTTTGCTTCAAACTAATTTCTTACAGTTGTATTTTCCATAACGTGAAAATCAGAGGTAGCATATTAGATCTGATCTTACAGGAATGCTTTCTTGGTAAGCAAAGACACAAAACATCCTCCAAACCAGCTTATCTCTAACAAAGTGTTAAATAAAGAACATTTCACTCACGGATTGCCCCTGTAAAGTTAATGGAATTAGTGCATTTAAACTTTGGTTGGCAAGTTTACTGTATGCATGTAATATTAGACCAAAGAAATGCTTTAAGTTGGGTCATTTAAAAATTATTGAGATGCACTCAAATTTTCTATCTCTCCCCTCCAAAAAGCCTCAACCCAAAAGAGGACGTCTAACGAAAAGGAGTAAGAGCAGCACATAATTTCTAAGTTAAAATTGTTAGCCAAATGCAAGAAAAAATATAACCTTTCAAAATTCTCATTTCAGAGTATGAATAATTTGCACATAGGGGTAGAAGACTCTTCCCAAACAGTCACGCAAACCAAAATCTCTCCTCTGAGAGGTCCCTGAAAGATTCACAAAAAGTTCTGGAAGTCGAGAAAACAGAAAAAGAATCATCGCAAATACTGATTTGAAGAGGGGAAAACAAATGTGACTGTGAGAACTTTGCTGTGAGATATCTATAGGGAACATCTTACATTTTTCGGTGCCTTATTAGTGACCAACAAGACAAGGAGATGCTCAGTAAAATCATGGGCACCAGTGGTGAAAGCAACCTTGGACGGTCACATCCAGATTTTTGTACTATCCAATTCTCCGAAAGCTCATCTAAGACCCAGTCAAGGTGCTGAAGCAGGCTGCTCCGCCGGCAAAGTCATCAAGTTTTAATTCCCTTTAGGACATCGGCACAAATTTACAAAAATTAAACCAGCTGCTCATTAAAAAAAACACAAACCAGAACAAAACTTAAAACAAAACACAAGTATTTACTGCCTTAACAGACTAACAACTTGCATTAAAAACGAGCTTTAAGCATTTTCATTCATTCTTTCTCGTTACTTCTGTTCCCTATACCCTCAATATCTCACACCAGGCTTTACCCACAAGGAAATGGATGAGAATCTTACCAAAATTAGGATAACGGGTATGTGAGCCAAGACAAGCACATGCCATACGGAAAAATAATTAGAAGTAATAGTTGATCTTCTATTTGATTTTTAAAAAAATGCAATTAGCACTGATGCAACAGTGTCAGGATACAAGTCCAAACTTTTTTTTTCACGTTAAGGAGACATAAACATTCAAACCTGAATTCACGTGCTAAATGTGGATCATGGCAGCCATCAAGTTTGGGTCCTGCACTGCCCAGCCAGGCAAGGAAAACCCTTCGGCTTTTTCAAAAGAACAAATCTGGGAGCTAAATGAAAACCCTAGGAGAGAAGACTTAACATTATTTTCCTTTCATCCTTCAGCAAGAAACTCTAGAAAAAAACATTTGCCTGTAAGGGCGGCCACGGGTTACAGCCACCACGTGCAGCTGGTCCCAAGTACGAACCTGGGGCAGGTTTCCAGGCAGGTGAACAGGGATGGAAACACAAATTGCAAACACTTTAAGCCTCACTCTTTCTCTGCACTTTATGCTGACTTTTTTTTTAAAAAAAAGTTCTTGGGCAGTTTCCATTTTCAGCTGCTTCTCCTTACTTAAAATACCTTTGCGTTTCTGTATGGAAGAAAAGCTTTTTTCAGTGATGCAGAACCAACAGAGTGTATTTTTGTTTTGTTTTTTTTTTCCCCATTCTCAGACTGTATCCATCACTACCAAATTCCAGAACTATAAACAGCCAGTCGGTGTGTTATCCCGAATCCAAGAAACCTGTACAGAGCAGGCAATGTTGTTTTGATACTGAAATGAAAAGCATATGGATAATTTTGTCTTGCTGCTCAAGAAAATTCATGTCTCAAACTATTGTGCTGTCTCTATCAGGAGTTCACTAATTTCTAAAGCTGCTTGTTATAAAATGTATCTAATTAATATTATCAGTAAGTCCAGAATATACATACACTTCAAAAGAATGACCCTAACAACTACCACTTCAACCCATAACAGAATTAGGACACACAAAGGAAAAAAAACCCCACACTACAAGATTAGATAGAAAAAAAAGAAAAAAGCTAACTTGATCAATTTTCAGATTCTTCTGAAAGAATTACAAAAATAATAGATAACTGGAAACTATAATAGAAGCTTTAAAGTTCGATATCTGACAGTATCACAGAATCTTACTTGAAAAGTCTTGGACAAAAAACGAAACATGCTGAAAGAATGCAGACAAGTGGTAATGAACGGAGAGAGCTATCTAGTTAGGAACCAAAAGAATATAATTTAGACACGCTCTCCTTGTGGAATATTCTAAAAACAAGGATGATCCCGTTTAATGAAACTTGTCAGGAAGTGTAACACTGAAAGCGAGGTGCAAACGTTCAGGGAAAATGACAGCTATGAGAAATCTCTGCATAAATAAACTATTATACTTGGAACAAGGTAAGCTGGTCTCGGCGTGCAGAAAAAAAATATTTAATGCAAGAAACTTGTTAACTAGGAAGAGAAGCACGGAATATTTAGGAGTGGTAACTAATAGTAAGGGGCAGGCACCAGCAGAGAATGGCAGAGCAAATTTGACCAAAGTATTTGGGTCAGTCTTAGTATCAGAAGCCCTGCATCACTGCCAGAAAACAGTACAGGAACGTTTGTCAGAAGGAAGTTCCATTTCCAGCTGGGAAGACAGCACACAAATCACACGGGGCTTAGGAAAATTAAAAATTTCAGAATGCTGGTGCGACTGAGCATTAAGAGGACAAAAAAAAAAAATAATTCCTAAACATGCTGGTTTAGCAAAGTAATACTTGTGTAAAAGTGGAGATGGGGTAAAAAGAATGTATGAGGTTTGCCAAAAGAGCTAACAGCGAAAACCAAAACTCACTGAGCACCACCAGCACGTGGTCTCTTTAGTCCCTTCTGAGAACATCCACAGGTACATACATACAGGCTCTTTCCTGCATTAACGGTGAAAGTGAATTTAAATAAAAAGGTTTGAGATAGTATCTGATAGCTCTGTTGGATCTATTTTATCTCCCCGAACGGTTTAACTAGAGCAAATTGATAGTGACACCATGGTGAAGGCTACGATGCCATTTTAAATCACACCTCGGACATTTATAATTCTTACGGGAAAGAAAAACCAACCAACTGAATCTATTAGAAATACAACATCTTGTGCATGGATTCCACTAACGAGTTGAATTTCCATGAGAAAGTTGCCGTAAGACTTCAGCTATTTGAGTTCACAAAATATTTCCTTCCACATTCCTTCTTTATTAGCAAAATGCAGCTAAAATATAAAAAAAAAGAGTTTTAAGTCAAAGTTTCTTGAATACATTACTGCACATAATACCTAGAGCTTTTGTTGCACGTGAAGAAGTGTTTAAAAATAGAACTTGCAGGTGTCTGAAAACTACATGTTCAATAGCCTTAAGTCATAACTTCTCTCAACTTGAGGCTTGGAACGATGCTGTAAAATTTTTGCACGTGTGGTATCTGAAGGGAGAAGAGTGATACAGACCTTTTGGGCTTTACACCTCAGGATTTTCTAGCTAATACAAAGAAAGCTTACCATGCTTTCAAGTTGGAAACTCCTCTGAAAAGAGCACAACCTACGCGTTTCTGCAGCGATTTGTAAAATATTATGGTTAAAAACACACAGACGCAGTCAGTGCGAAAGTCTGAGCCAATATGATTATCAAATTTGCATTAAGCAGCAACTGAGACACAGTAACCAGGGTGAAAAACCACAGCTGTGTTATTGGAAAACATTTGATTGAGTTTTAAGCAGGAAGAGGAAAATATCTAATTTTCCTGGATATCTAGAAGATGGATGACAATGTAAACCACTGGAACGTGTATTTTCTGTACAACTGGCTCGCTAACAGGCTACAAATACTGAGTAAATCCCTTGTTTTGCTGGGAGAAAGGACATACTGGAATCAGTTTAAACTTCAGAGTGGTGTACCCATACCCCAAAACTTTGGTCAGTTGGTAAGAGCATAGACCTTAAACAGGGCACTCCAGTGGTCTCTGCTTCTCAGGAGGGATTCCTCCTGCTCCTTAGATGGATCCATCTAGGAATACTGAGCCAAAAGACAGGGAGACCATTTCTGAAGAATGAAGTCCTTCAAGCAGGCATCGTTATGTGCCCGCATGGCACACGGGTGTTGTGCAAGTTCTGATCCAAAGCATCCGCTGAGGGCTCCCAACCCTGCCTCAACAAAAGTTCACCTCGCCAAGCACAGCTGGGCTTGGATTCTTCTCGCAATATGAACTGACCTGACAAAAGTGTCCCGGTAACATGGCTCTGCTGTTTCTAACACATCAATTTGTTCAGCACCATCACCACTGTCGCCACAACAGCCTTAGGCACACACTTGAGGATCAGGCTTACACACCAAAAGCTCCCCTTACTGGTTACACACCAGAACTAAACTACTGCAGCACCTTGGTGGGGAGGGTTTGGCTCCCACCACAGTTGCCCACAGAGGTGGTGGAGGTTCCATCCCTGGAGATACTCAAGGTCAGGCTTGATGGGGCTCTGAGCAACCTGATCTGGTTAAAGTTGTCCCTGCTCACTGCAGGGGGGTTGGATTAGATGCCCCCCAAAGGTCCCTTCCAGCCCAACACATTCTATGATCTGTGATGTCCCTTCTCCCAGCATCACCAGGTTCTCGGCACCTCAAACTGACGGGGCTGAGCTGGAGGCAGGAACGACGACGACGTTGCCAACAGCTCGGTGTGCCCTGACGGCTCCGGTTCAAGGCAAACTGCAGGACGTGTTCTTTGCTAGCATGGACTGCGTTTTATTTTTTCAGAGCCAGACCACTTTGGTGTCTCTTTTTCTGCCTCCCAAAGACAGAGACTGTTAAGAGCAAAAGGCTGGACCTCATGCTTCGTACTGTGCCAGCTGTATCACACATCGAGCTCTCTTTAGTAGAGGTTACTGCGTAGTAACTACCAACACAACCTCCAAGTAGATACACCACGACTGTGGTTATCTGATCTTAACTGCTCAGATCAGCCTGAAACATTTAATTTTCTGTGTATGTGCTCATCTGGCTCCTCTCAACTTCCTTCTTCAAGTTTCCATGCTGAATGCCAGCGTGTGGTGCACAAGCACTCGTCTTCTCTGGATATATGCTCCTTCGTTTTGTTTTTGAGCCAGAGGCAGTGGTAGAAAGAGCTAGTAAGCAATTTAAAGTAAACTTAGAAATAAACACATTTAATGAATTTTAATTAACACACAGTAAACATAAAGATTAGTCTTTCAGTGACACTAAATTTTAAAGAAATCACTAATTTTAACAATGCTTAAAATGCTCCACTTGTGTAATGCAAAATATTTTATAGCCACATAACAATCTAAGATGCTATAATGGACTTGGATTAGAGAAAGTGGTCTTTCATGTTATTTCCTTCACCATATGTAACCAGATTATGCTTTTGCTATTTTAAGAAGGCAAGTTTTGTTACAAATGCTGTAAGACATGCACATAAAAGGCAAAATAAAAGCTTGAAACATCTTGGACTTTGCAGAATAAAAGGTTCAGCCTTGATACTGCATCAGTAGGGTGAAGGTAAGTATGATATGACTCAATACAGATAACTAACATTAAAGAAATGTAACTCCTTGATGTACTAATATAGTCAATATTTTAATTTTAATTAATGATAACGTTAATTATGTAGTAAGTATTAATATAGTCTCAAATAGAAGTCGAAGGGGAGGAAATCTTGAAAACCTGCACTTGCATTTCTAGCTTTCCTTACGGTAAATCAGAAGGTTTGATGATGATAGAAGAGTTAAGGTGCCTCACTCTGCGACAAGACATAACAAGGTTCCCCTCTGCTCTACCCTGGTGAGGCCACATCCGGAATATTGTGTCCAGTTCTGAGCCCCTCAGCTCCAGAGAGACAGGGAACTGCTGGAGAGAGTCCAGCGCAGCCACAAAGGTGA
>NW_009737231.1:17511-31506 GCF_000703405.1 Apaloderma vittatum
CAGGCTCTTCTCAGCGACGTCCAATGACAGGACAAGGGGCAATGGGTACAAGCTGGAACATAGGAGGTTCCTTAAAAATATTAGAAAAAACTTTTTCCCTGTGAGGGTGCCGGAGCCCTGGCACAGGCTGCCCAGGGAGGTTGTGGAGTCTCCTTCTCTGGAGACATTCAAAACCCACCTGGACGTGTTCCTGTGTGACCTACTGTGGGTGATCCTGCTCTGGCAGGGGGGTTGAATCTTCCAAAGTCCCCTCCAACCCCAGCATTCTGTGGTTCAGTGTCACCCTGCATTTCTGCCAAACGTCGCTCTTTGTCAACCCCGTTCTAACTGGGAATCCAGCTCTCTGCATGAGGAAGTGAGACTTGTCTTTGCACACCGTTTTTAACAGAAACTGAATTGCCTTAAACATGTTCCTGTACGGTGCTACCTATGACTGGGAGAGCTTCCTGGTTTAACAAAGCTCTGGCTCATTTAAAATGAAAAAGGTTACAGCTGCTGTCTTAATAGAGAAAGAAATGAACTACCGCTCGGAAAAAGAATGGTGCTAATGCAGCTTTGGCCATTCAAAAAGTAACCCTGACCTTTGTGAGATGCTGGGACACTAAATGTGGGGAAGGAAACAAAGTCACCTAATTCTGGAGAAGAGTGTTTAGCGCGTTATCTGATAGCTCATGCGGTCTCTCCCTGTTAATGTGATACTAAGGGGACGTGACTTCTCGACAGGATCTCTCACGCTGAAGCTCATCTGTTCCCCCATCTCCCCGACCTAACATAAAAGATAATCTGGGAAAGCAAAACTTACACCAGTTAAGGCAAAGAAACTGCAAAACTGGACATTTACAGGCTGCAGTAACTCTGAGTAGTTTGAACCAAAGTCAACTCGTGACAATCAGAAGAAATCAGGTTTTTAAACCACATCCAAGCTTTTCTGTCCAAAACCAGCATCTAGAGGCTTTCCTTGACGTACTACCAATATATTTAATCTCTTCTAAATAACATTAAAAGGTACTAACAGCTTAACGCAGAGATGCGCCACGCTGAGAAACAGATCTAAGACAATGAGACTGGAGCAGAAACTTCCTCCGCTGTTTAACAATGCAGAATGAAAACATTTTCCCTTATTTTCACTTAAAAAGCAAGTCAGAGTCCTGTGACTGCATTGATAGGAACGATGTACACATACTTCTGGGCGTATTGCCTTGAACTCAGGAAAAAGGAGCTGGTTCTTTCAGATGGAGCAGCAGAGCACAGAAGTCTTCGGCTCCGACTTCCTTTGCTCTCAATAAAAGCTTGGGGGAACGAACTCTCAGGAGATTAGCACACACACGCACACCAGCTCCAAAAACTTCCGGCAGCATACATGTTCCTTTGAGCCTCGTACATGTGTTGTGTATAAAGTGCTCTTTTTGATATGAAAAAGTTGCTAAGTTGTTCTCAAGCTGGCAAGGGTTTTTCCATTTAGATAAGGCCAACAGCTACCACACAGAATAAGCACGCGTGTAACTCTGGAGCCTGAAAGCAGCACAAGTGTCGGTCGTTTTACCAGGGGCTGATAAGAGTTATTCCATTTTATAGAAATCCTGCCCTAAGTTATTTAACCCCAACACGCATTCTTCTAGCGGCACCCATGCCGCTGCCAGCATCACCTTCCCACGTCACGGGCTTTTCTCTCTCACAGCAGATTACAACCCGTTGTCCGCCTGCTTGGCTCTTTGCATCTAATTACTCTAACAGTCCTCACACCTTTTCTATGCGTTGACGGCTAAAAATACCACCTGGAAATTATTATCTATATTATGCACAAAAGCAGTCCTATACACATGTGAAAGGAAGAAAAGTATTCAGATAAAAAGAAATCAACACTTCTGGTTATTTCTCTCAGTTTCTTCAACACATTCACAGCACCTGCAGATCATACACAGCTCTCTCCTCTGCATCTGATACCAGGATGGGCTCTGTCTTGAAAAGAGTGTAACAACCTTGCATTTATTTATCATCAGTCACACATCAAGCTCTAATGCTAACCTAGAAAATATGAACAAGCCACTCGATTTACCCTTAAAAAAAAAGAAAAAAAAAGCTTGCAGCACGCTTTCAGTCAATAGGACCTGGCCTCCACTGAGCATCACTTCAACTCCCACTGAAATGCCAAAATCTTGGTGGGAAGATGCAGCGGCTCTTCAGCGGCACAGAAGAGCGCTGAGAGCTTTCTCGTCCATGAATTTGAAACTGCTCGGGGCGTTGAGGTTGGCAGAACTCTATAACCCACCTGGAACGGCGCCAGCGGGGTTAACACGCTGCTCTTGAAAAGTGAGCCACCGAGGGCTTTAATCACCGCAAGTGGCAAGGACTTAATTTTTCATCTCATTTGAAATATGCCAGTCTCAACAGCAGACCGAGCTTCTCATAAAAATGCCATCCGCTAATCGACATTATTTTCTGCTTCACTGGATTGCCTCAGATCTCTCCCGTTACGACTGCTGAAGCAACTCTGCCTGGCTTTGCCTGCGACCCAGGAAAACCACAGATGTCCCGCGCGCAGGACAGACGGCCCCCCGACACCGCAAAATTCAAGCTCAGTTTTCTTCTGACATTCTTCACCTTCCACACACCAGTGGAAGGCTTTGTCTTTGGCTGGGCAGCAGGGCAAGTTTTGAACTCCACAGCTTTACACTAGCATCATCCCACCTGTATGAAATTACACCGGGGGGAGGGCTAGGAGCCGTGTCAGGGGTTCTCCTCACCCAATTCTCTGTCTCTGTGCAGTAGAGACAGCCCAAAGGTACACAAAAGGAGCTCAGCCTAGTGAGCTCACGTGAGAAGGAATGTGCCCTTTACCCTGCTCTTGTGAGACCCCAGCTCGAATACTGCGTCCAGTTCTGGTGTCCCCACCGTAAGAGGGGCATGGATCTGTTGGAATGAATTCAGAGGAAGCCACAAAGATGATCCAGGGGCTACGAGGCCAGATGATCCTCTGCTACGAGGACAGGCTGCGGGAGCTGGGACTGTTCAGCCTTGAAAAGAGAAGACTCCAGGGGGACCTTATCACTGCCTGCAGTGCCTGAAGGGAACCTATAGAAACGCTGGAGAGAGACTTTTTGCAAGTGTCCAGCGACAGGACAAAGGGAAATGGATTTAAATCGAAGAAGAGGTTTAGATTGGATCTCAGGAAGAAATTCTTCAGTTTAAGGGTGGCAAGACTGTGGCATAAATTTTCTTGCCCAGAGAGGTTGTGGCTGGCCCCTCCCCGGGGGGGTTCAAGGCGTGAGGCCTTGAGCAACCTGGGCTGGTTGAGAGGTGTCCCTGTCCATGGCAGGGAGGTTGGATTAGATAATCTCTAAGGTCCCTTCCAACCTAAGACATTCTATGATTCTAAGGAAGAATTCCTTAAATACACTGACCATTTATAAAACCCGAGGTGTACACTGAGGTTTTGAAGAATTTCAGTACGAACCACCTTTAGTTTAAACAGACACCGTGCACAAGCTGTACTCCATGAAAACCAGCTCATCTAAAGAGAAGGCTCTTACCTGCCCTGTAAGCATTAAGATACTTCTCACTTCTTAATTCACGCTTACTTTCCCCAAGAGTCCTAAATAAATACTGAAATGTGTCAATATATGAAATATTGTGATAAATTCATATGCTGCAGTTTGTAAGTGTAACCAAATTACACAGCTGCACCGTAACAACAAAAACCCACCTTGATTTTTCAGCTCATCACAATCAATGTGATTTTATATCATGTTTTTATGAAGCCTGAAGAAAAAGTTAAGGTGTGACGCTAAAGGACGATAAGTGGATGGCTAAAATTCGCCAAAATCTAAAGAGATTTTTACTTGTAGCTCTAAAGCTTCTTCAAAAAAAAATCTCAACTCAAGTTCCCGGGAAAAGGATACGTGATTTCAATCATGGCTTTTATCTTTTAACAAAAAAAAAAATAAAAAAATGTGCACGTTTTGATCGCATTGCAAGTATTTATTTCTAGAATATTTTACACACACACATCTCCCCAAAAGGTAACTGAATTACAATAAGCCGTGCTCATCTGAACACGTAATGCCTGCGTTACACAAAAACTGCTGTACCTAAGAATGACAAAAATCCATGAATTCTCTTTAAAATAGTGAAAGAAACTAGTTGCTTCTGTGAGATTCCAGGTGAGCTATCACATTGTCATTTAAAACTCCAGAGAGAGAAAGAAAGCCTCTTTAACAAACGTGTTAAAAGTTTCTTACGCTAAACCAAACGCATCCTCATTTCCCATTTCAGTTGCACTAGGACACGCAGCAGCTGAGCCATGGGAACGTTTCTGGCGGGTGACTAACCGCCTGCTGGGCCGGGCTCCACGGGTAGGTAGCACACGATTGACAACTAAACCCTCAGAGCTGCAGCTCAGCTCCCTTTAAAGTTAATCTGAACGCGCTAGACCCGAAAGGAAATGAAAAGTGAGTTTCTCTCCCTTCCTATGGCACCAGGACTTCCTGTGTTCTAGGGATTGGTCAAGAACTACTATTTCCTCCGTGCTATTCCCAGTCGTGACTGTCAGACATAATTAGTGTTGCCCTCACACAAGCTAAAAATGTGCATTTAAATATGCCTGGAACCAAAGTTCCCGTATACACAGAAACCTGGAGAAACGTGGAGAAGCTTGGAGAATATTAGAGATTCAAATATGCCGTACCTGAACGAACATGCTGCCCTAAACATTTAGAAATGCAAAGTTCATTTGCTGAGATGAATATCCACAAGCATCTATGCAAGATAAGGGGTATTAAAATTATTCACTCTCCAATTCAGGAGGGATTATTTGGCCAATCTGTTAAGCCGTACCTCTAGACGCACAGAATCAGTACCATCCTCCTCCCCTCAGGGAAAAGAGCTCATAACGTTTGAAGAAAAATATGCTTCATCCCAACCGTAAGAAGACACATGAAACACCCGAGTCTTCCTTGAACGCAACTCTTTGGAACGGGAAAGTGGCAGACACCGACAGCGCGACTGCAGAGGGCAAACAAGTTCAGCGAAGAAAACAAACGAAGCAGAACGCTGCCGGTTGTCAGATGGCCAGAAGAAAGGCCGTTTAGGTTGTTATCGAACCGTTTTAAACATATGCGCAGAGCTGAACTTCAGTTTATCTCTCCACATAAAACACCACCTCTGGCAGCCTGGCGTCATCACTTATAAGCGTGATTGAAACATTAATCTCAAACCAAGTCAGAGAAATTCGGGACTTACTGCGTTACCACCTGAAGACCCTATGTTTTCCAGCCTTGGGCTAAATACAAGCTGGATCCAGCCCTGCTCAAGTTTGACGTTGCTTCTCAAACACACAGGTATGCTCTAGTACCTTCTGCTTAACCCACCCAAACAACGCACATTTACACACCCCATGCAAACAGAATTACATTTTACCCAGTCGCACAGCACTCCGCTGCTCAAAGAAACAAAATCCAACCTAACAAAAGAGATGAAAATACCATCTTGCCAAGTCATCAGAAAGGCATTAATGCTTCTCCTGAGTGCAATTACAAAAATGAAAGATTCCAAGAAACCCACTCAGTTACAGATGAACTTTAATTATCCAAGACAGGGTCATGTCTCCCAACGCCTTCTAATTTGAACTCTCCCTGTTATCCGCGCAACTTTACATTTCTCAGGTTCTTGCAGAATGAAGTGGAACTGCCTACACACAAAAATGAGTTAGCCCTTCCTAATGACTTACCCACTCACTAATATTCCCTTTAGTTGAGAGTTGGCGAAAACAGGAACATGTACCAAAGGTGAAGACTGGAAGAAGACACTGAAATTAAGAGCTGTACGGTAAAGTTATAGTGCTTATCTGTGTGTGGCAAAAGACAAGGAATTCAAATGAGCTTTCTTAGTCATAATTTTAAAAATTAGAAGGCAGACTTCCTTGGTCTTAGCCTGGACTCCACCACATACTTGTCTGCAGAAGTTTGTAATGAGTCATTCACCTGATTAATGCAAGAAAGATGCAGGTCCCGGAATCCACCGGTGATCTTTGTCTAGACAACGGCATGTTCTGATGCTAAGATCAAGATTAGGCTCAGCTACACCTGAAAACGTGCAAGTAAACACCGTGCAACGTCTATTCCTGAATAGCTCCAAGCATGGGTATTTTTCACAGGAGGAAAGAAACGCTTCAGACACTTAAGGAGAGTTTAAATGAAAAAAAAAGTTGCTCTCTTAAGTAATTCTCCTCTGGACGGTAACATTATTCAGAATAGCTACCTGGAGTGCCAACTCCTGAGCTCCAGGCATGCACCTTTCCCCATGTCTGTGCCAAAGCTCTTAAGCAGCAACAGGAGGATGATGGCATTGCTGGAGAAACTTAAGGCCACATGTCTCAAAATCAGATTGTAAATTATATCTGTATCTATATATCTATATAATCTGGTCTATATATATCTATATGAGGCCTCAAGCAATTTAGCACCATGGCCTTTCCAAATGCAATACAAAATTAGGGCTTGCTTGGGTTACAAGCCATTTCTCAGAAAGTCTGGGCACAAAATCCTGTGCAGTGGGGGGTAACAATCAAATTTGTGCGTCTGCTTCGAGTAGCTACAATAATTTTTATTTGCTTTTGAAATGCCGGGAATTGTTAGCAATCACTGACATTTCCGTTAAGTTAAGGTGGTGAAAGGCAAAGAGAAAAAAAACTAAAAGCGTTCGACGTGAAGAGAAATAGGAAGGGCTCCTGTGTGAAGTGAAAGCATTGAAAAATATTAATAAAGTTACAAGGTCAGCCCTTAAAATAGGCCAGCTGTGTTTCTCTTTTACCCTGCTTTAAGCAGTAGCTAGACTGCCCATTTCCCACCCCCTCCCCTAGAGTGCCCCAAAACACTCAGTGCAGCACGGGACAGGCTGAAATGCTTGAGAACAGTAACGGGCAGCTCGCGGACGATAACCTAATTTGAAACTTATGCTTTCAAAGGCACAAAGGTGTCTGATGATCCAGCTGAAACAAAATCCTCAAGTGTAGTAGCAGGAGACAGTGCAGGAAGCAACGCAGGCGCTAAACAAAGTCACACATTGTCAGAAAAGGGAAAAAACTGATCTGACGTGACGAGTCAAGACAAGTGACAAAAGTTTTGCTGAAAAAGGATCAGTAGGAAATGAAAATCATTCCAAATAACACAAGACAATAGAACCCTTTTATCACAAATTCCCATTTTCTCCTCCAGTTTTATTATAGCCAAAATTGCAATTTGCACATCACAATGCAGCAACAGAATCCATGACTTTCATTCCAATTCAATGTAAACAATTAACTGCAAAAAGCTTTTATGAGTCAACTTCTGCATTGTGCAGTTTTTATTTTGAGCCCTCGGTAATCACTGACAACTTGTAAGTTATCTAAACAGGTCTGAATAACAGAAAAATCTTTGTGGGAAGGTTTTAAAAGAATGACAGCCCCTTGAAGAAAAGTCACATTAACTTCAGTTCATTTGCTATATGCAGTAAATAAAACTAGACAGCTAAAGAAGCTAAACAAATATATTTTTACAGTGCTCAGTTTTTAGAGTAGGTATTACTAACTCCTCGAGATTATTTTAAAAAAACCCAAACAAACAGGAGTCAGCATATTTATAAAATATATTTCCTTATTCAGGTACAGCCAGGTTCCAGGTGGTTTATTTGTTCTGAAGGATACAACACTTAAAAGATTCCAACAAACAAAAACATGCAAACCCACCACAAGCTCTCTCCTAGAACCAATGGAAACACTTTTAACCCATCTCCTCCATTCCTCTCTTTCAGCTGCCCACTCTGCTTCTTACAAAAATAGCAAGAGGTTGTTTCTTTTTCCAAAGACATGAATGATTAGGAAACGTTAGGTACTGCTCTCCTACAGAATATAAAATAGTGTGTCTTTCTCTCCTTAGTTTACATATCCCAGCTACGTGATTTGGTTTCTGCCACGGATAAAGTTTTACTATGGCACTTATTCCATTGATTACTTTTTCCCCCCCCTCCAAGAGCAGCAAATTAAATGAAGCTCTTCGGTGAAAGTCTATTTAGCTTCACATTTTAAGCTTTAAAAAAAAATAAAAATCTTCCTCATTAAATCCTTTCTTGCAGTATTTCACTGGAAACTATGCTTTCAATTATGATACAACTTCTTAAGAAAAGGTAAAGATACAGCTGTCTTCCCAATTACAGCTTTATCAGCACGCCTTCTAGAAAAGTTATTTTTCTGCCTAATGGCAAGATTTAAAACGGGCACGTTTTCTGCACAGGTTTTTTGGTGCTAGGTTGTGTTTTTTTCGGTTCCCGTCTCATATTTTCCTTTTTTCTTTGAAACCTGCCTCTCCTATTGGCTCCTTCCCAACGCCTTTCTTCTGTCTGCATCTCAAGCTTGGCTGCCTTTCTCATTTTGTCTGTTTCTCCTGTTGCTCTCTCCTTGCCGGGCTGCTGCAGACGCGAAGGCTCATTCGCACAAAAGCAATCAGCGCCTGACGCTCAGCGTCCTGCACGGGCGGCTAAAAAGACGCTCGCAGCAACCACGAGCGAAGCGTTCACAGCCTGGCAGGGCTTTTAACTCTTCAACCCAGCTGACTACACACAGTACCTGTTCATTGATGGGTGGTGGTTTCCTAACCGAGGGTACTGAGAAAAAACTCTGCTGAAAAGCCCATGGTCGCTTTGAAATGCTCAGCGCAGCGGTCGGAACGAAGAGGAGTTGGGCTGGGGGGGTTAAACGAGACGTGAGGAAAGGCAGAAAGGGTCAAAACCAACAGCAGCGAGATCTGTGTTAGTCAAACGGCAAAGTCGATGTCCCAGTAACCTTGTTAAAGCCCAACACACGCTGATTTAGAAGGAGGTGGTGGCTTTGTTTAACCCCTTGAAGAAACCAGAGATTAAAATAACACTGGTCTGAGACACAGGACTTGCTACATTCATTTCTGGACCACGGCCTAAGAAGGCACTGCTAAAACGAAGAGTCGGTGACGATTTTAAAATCTGACGTATCTACCCACCAGCACTCACAGAATCACACAGAATCACACAGAATGTTAGGGACTGGAAGGGACCTCAAAAGATCATCTAGTCCAATCGCCCCGCCGGAGCAGGAACACCCAGACGATGTTACGCAGGAAGGCATCCAGGCAGGTTTTGAATGTCTCCAGAGAAGGAGACTCCAGCACCTCCCTGGGCAGCCTGTGCCAGGGCTCTGTTACCCTTACTGAGAAGAAGTTTCTTCTCAAATTTAGGTGGAACCTCTTGTGTTCCAGTTTAAACCCATTACCCCTTGTCCTACCATCGGCTGTCACCGAGAAGAGCCTTGCTCCATCCTCGAGTCACTCACCCCTTACATATTTATAAACATTAATTAGGTCACCTCTCAGCCTCCTCTTCTCCAAACTAAAGAGATCCAGCTCCCTCAGCCTTTCCTCATAAGGGAGATGCTCCACTCCCTTCATCATCTTGGTTGCTCTACACTGGACTCTCTCCAGCAGTTCCTTATCCTTCTTAAACTGAGGGGCCCAGAACCGGACACAACATTCCAGATGTGGTCTCACCAGGGCAGAGCAGAGAGGAAGGAGAACCTCTCGTGACCTACTAACCACCCCCCTTCTAATACACCCCAGGCACTAACACTTCATAGCACCCTGATGCTTAATGCTTGATACAATTACATTTCTAGCACCGGTAGACCCCGGATATCAGATGCAAAAATCATGTTATTTTGATTAGCACCTTGCTCCATGCCTCCCACACATCAATTTGAACGTGATTTCGAGCAACTCACATCGCACTGAAAAAAAACTAGAGGTGTTCTGAGATGATGTATAATTTGACAGCTGGGTTTCCACACTTCCAGGTGGCTGCAAGCATCAGGTTTTGGCAGGTAACATGTCCTAACATCACATCAACAGCAAAGAGGGGAAAAGATGGGACTGTAAGAAGATGAATAATTTCATGCTTTGACCTGCCAGGGAAATAAAATGCTCTGCATGAAAAGGCTACAAATAAATCCGAATTTGTGCACTGTGCCAAGAACTGAGCCTGACCCAATGATCAGAAATGCAACTCAAGTGGCTTGAACACACGTTAGCAGGAAGGAAAGATCACAAAACTTAATGCCTGGTAAAAATTACATTTGTTTCCAGATCTTTAAGGGCAAGGAACTGAACCTCTGTGAAGTGGGAGTGAAGTGGTACGAGGCCGAAAACAGGGGGGGGAAAAAAAAAAATCAAAGCAGAAACTGAGGAGGAAGTTTGCCTGTTTAGAAACCTTCCCCTTCGCCACAAAAAAAATCTGGGAAGAGACCCTCATCTCTTCTCCCTCATATCCTGACATACCCCTGCACAATTACAGTGTAAGACAGGAATGAAGGTCTAATGCAAATATAAAAGGCTATCGAGAGTACTGCATGGCCAAAAGCAACATGTTTTCCTTAGTCTTCCAGTCAGAGAAAGAGGGATGGACTACTTGTGACCTCAAAAAGTCAGAAGAGAGCAGTTGACATGAAAAAATATAAATATAAAAATCATTAATGTTATTATTATTCAGAATAAGGTACATGAGGCAGCAAACAGGTAGAAATTCATTGCAGGAATATGAAAATAGGGTTACCATGGCAAATGTAGGATTCACACTTCACTTTTCTTTGTTTTAATTATGGAGAATGACACATGTTCTCAAAGCATCAGGACCCAGAGCTCTCAAAATCATCACAAAATGTAACAGTGATTATTATTAACTGTGGAAAAGTATCTGGGCTTTCTCAGCTGCCCTAGTTTCAGCACAGCACTGTACTGCTTCAAATGCAATCAACAAATTCTGTGAAGTTGACGTATTATTGCAAAATGTATGTTCTTTCACGTTAAAGCACAAAAAATAAAGCATGACCATCATGTTTTTGCAACTAATTTATTTTTTCCTCCTTTTTTAATCTGTCTTACAAGTTTACCATGACATTTTAGTGACAACAGCGCTAAAATAACTCAAAAACAAACCCAAAAAGGAGACTAATTAAAAATAGGCAGACAGCAAACGTCGTGATACATTGGCATAAAATTATCCCTTCGGTGGCTTTTGTAAAAATACTGCTAAAACCCCAACATTTGCCATGGCAATACTGAGTCAGATTGTTTCATAAAATACAGGATTTTATATGCAGATCCTTGCAGCGCAAAGCGTTTGGAGTCTGCACCAGGTCATTTAGACAGGGCACGTCACTGAAATGGGGCGTATTTAAGGCAAAGAAACATTCTCTGCTTTCATGGAACGAAAACTGTGTCATGGGACTGACCTTCCAACTGCCACAAACTACAGCTCTTGGAACTAGATGATCTTTCAGGTCCCTTCCAAGCCAGACAATTCTATGATTCTATGATCTCAAAAATCTATTTGCCTTCCTCTCTTTCTGCCACCCTCAAACTTCAGAAATTGCTCAGAGAGCTGTTTCAGCGTTTCTTACTACGGAACATACATGAAGGAAGCGGCTCTGCTCAGGCTGGGCAGGATATTCTGCTCTAATCCAGTCTTTGGAACAATAACTAAGATATCGTGCGAGCCGCTGGAGAGCTCGTGTACTCGAAACACAACCAGAGTAAGTGAAAATAAGAAATTAGTTACATGCACAGAACTAGAGGACTTTTGAGAAGGAGGTTAGCAACACCTACTGGTCATGACGCATACTCAACAGTGTTCTTTTTTTTGCAAAACGGACAATTAAGAAAAAAAAAAAAAAAGATTTTTTCTTACTAAAGCACCCAGGTAAAATTACCAGTGAAGTCAGTTTGTCCCCAGAGAAAATGCTTCTAATTAGATCAAGTTGTCGATAAAAGTTAACGATGCTGCCTCTTCCAAGAAACCTTGTTCTGCTCATACCCTTCGTGGCTACGTTATTGCTGAAATACATCAACATTAGCAATTTCTGAATCCTATCAGTAAATAAATATTCGTGACAGGAGCTGCGCTCCAGGCTTCGATATCAAATGGGCCAAAACGAGTCTTCCCAACAATTCCTTTAAGTGACTGAAAGATTTACATTATACATCATAACAGGCATGAAGCCTTCCTTCATTACTAATTATCTTTATTGCCCACTCACAGCAATTCAAATGTTACAGACTGCACCATCTTAGCAGCAGCACTTTTTTTCTTCCCTCTAAAAACCTGCAAACTATTCAAAGGGCTTCTGCAATTCCTCAGTATTTTTAAGATGCATTTCCTTTAATCCGCAAAAGTAAATGTTTTTCATCCAAATCTTACTTGCAGTAAGACACAACAAAACATATGCAACAAAGTTTCTTGAGCCGCCTCATCCTTCCAAAGAAAAAAAACCAACGTAGGGCACAAAATTACAAACAGCATTTTCAGAAAACATTGCAAAATTAAAATGTCTTTAGCTAGAAGTATTTTAAATCAACTATAACAAACCTGCATTCAGCAGTTGCATTTAATGCTTGCTTTGAATTTCCATTTAAAGAAATATTGTATTCATTTTCTGAAGTTGTGTCTGTAGGTCCCCTGATACACTAGCCTGAGGCATCAGAAGTTTTCCTGGTTCTCATCCAACTTTGGAAATAATATCTTCTTGCTTCAGGTGTTAAAAGGATTCATACATTATTTATAAGGACTGCTAAAATCTAACTCCTGGATCTAACTTGCAAGGGAAAGAGTTAAAAAAAAAAAAAAAAAAAAAGGGACAACGGTCTCCATTTCAATTTTTAACCTCCCTTTGTATGTCATATATCGCCAGACTGAGTCTGAAACACTCACCTCTCACTCCCTACAAAAGCTTTGAGCCTTGTTGGATTTGATCATTCTTGCGTATTTTTAAGATTTTCCAGGTTAAAAAAAAAAAAAAACAAACCACAAAAAAGTGCCCCAAAAGAACAGCACAAAAACCTGCAAAACTGCCAGGTAACTTGTTACACTTCAGAGGTGCCGGGTTTCTCTGACAGAATGGGGCTTGTTTACCTCCTGCAAAACCAGACTAAAGCATTTCAAGAAAAGAGCTAAAATCCCTCTTCACTTCTCGAGATCTTCTTCCTCTACACTTTTCTCTTATTAACACTTTTCTCCTATTAACACAATATTTACATTTTGGTTTTCTCTTCCTGGTTTAAGAGAGTTCATTGCTGGATTTTAAAAACAACCCTCGTAACAAACTTCACAAGGGGGAGATTTTAGTATCTTCTTATCAATCCAAGAAAATAATTCTGCTTTGAACAGCAGTTTCACTTCCTGGGTTATATTAAGGCAAGAGACATCAAAAAGTTACTGATCTATCAAAAAAACTAGGTATTTCATGCTACTAAAGTAAGGCTTACGGAGCTTCAGAAATACTCAGCAGCACACTGCTATTGGAAATAGCTTATTTACTCTGAGCACACTAAACCATTGTACCTCACAGCGCTTTACACCTCACGATACCTGTTCCCGACTGTAACTTCACCTAGAACAACCCCAGCACACGGCAATGGCAGCTGTTCAGCTGAACCAGACGTAGAAAAGGCTGAACACACACTTATACAGCTTAGTAAATCACTGAAAAACGGTCCTATGCGACACACAGCACAGCAATGGGCTTCATTTCCCCAGCAAGGCGACGCCGTTTAACGTTCATCTTTACACTGGGTAGAATTTTGACACGTATTTCCACGTGCAGACTTCGAGACCTGAGCTCTTGCAAAAGAGCAATATTAGTAATAGAGCACGATATCCTTTCTGCCCCATCAAAAACTTTATAAATTAAGTAAGTATCTCGTGAAGCTTGCAGTTTTTCATTACACTCTGCTGGAAAATCAAGTTGGTCTGTCTGGGATTTCTGTCCCTGGTCCACAAGCTTACATATATTTATTTCCCCATAAAACAACAGAAAAAATCCTATTTTGTTCTGTCCACTGCCACTGTTAAAATTCTCCGGCTAATTGCAGCACGGAGTATTTGCAGAGTGTGTTTCACTGTTACAGGGATCCTCAACCCCTGCCTCTGCAGGACAAGGAAGGG
>NW_009737232.1:0-606 GCF_000703405.1 Apaloderma vittatum
GGGTGACAAGGTGACAGGTGGCTCCTGGTGCAATTTGGGGGTCACTCCCCTCCCCCCAGGGGGCCGGAAGGGCGTGGGAATTATCGCCAGGAGTTTCCCGCGCCCCATAACCGTCCCCGGCGGGTGACACCGGGAGAGGGTGACAAGGGGCGGGGAGACCCAGCTGGGACAGGTGGCTCCTGACGCGATTTGGGGGTCAATCCCCTCCCCCTACGGGGCCAGTAGAGCGTGGGAATTATCGCCAGGATTTTCCCACGCCCCATAACCGTCCCCAACGGGTGACACCGGGTGAGGGTGACAAGTGACGGTGACACCCGGATGGGTGACAAGGTGACACCCGAATGGGTGACAAGGTGACAGGTGGCTCCTGACGCGATTTGGGGGTCAATCCCCTCCCCCTACGGGGCCAGTAGAGCGTGGGAATTATCGCCAGGATTTTCCCACGCCCCATAACCGTCCCCAACGGGTGACACCGGGTGAGGGTGACAAGTGACGGTGACACCCGGATGGGTGACAAGGTGACACCCGAATGGGTGACAAGGTGACAGGTGGCTCCTGACGCGATTTGGGGGTCAATCCCCTCCCCCTACGGGGCCAGTAGAGCGT